>NW_019423912.1:0-2481 GCF_000390285.2 Anoplophora glabripennis | reverse complement strand
ATGCCGATTTATCAGGCCAGACGCCGAAAAAGAGCCTTCGAATTGAATCACATTAGATTTCTGCGATATCCGCCGTTACGTTATTTTTCGGTGAGTACCGAAAATGTCGCGAACGGCAGCTCGCTCAGTGTAACTGGGTCAGTCAAATTGTCGAAAATACCTCGTTTTTTGTCATATTTAGTTCAATAAACAAAGGCACGTAAAAATTAGGAAAAATTCCGTAGAATTGACTGAATTACTTTACCCCAGCTGAATTTTAGGGCTTCATTTTCAAAATGGCGTCCGAAGTTCGAAAAAAAAAAAAAATTTTTCCATTAAAAAAAAATAAATATTTTAGAAAAAAATGTTTTGACAAAAGTTATAGAACTTTTAATAACAAAAATGATTTCTTCCATTAAAAAAAAATAAATATAAAAAAAATTTTTGACAAAAGTTGTAGAACTTTTAATAACAAAAATGATTTCTTCCATTAAAAAAAATAAATATAAAAAAATGTTTTGACAAAAGTTATAGAACTTTTAATAACAAAAATGATTTCTTCCATTAAAAAAAAACTAAATATTAAAAAAAATGTTTTGGATAAAAGTTGTAGAACTTTTCATAACAAAAATTTTGAGCCCAGCTCGATGTCAGTTGATAAACAAATGTATTGGTTATTACAAAAAAATACTAAATATCGCATTTTTTAAAAACTTCTAGGTATATCTTTAAAACCAAAAAAGGTTTTTTACGAAACTTTCCGAATATGTAGTCCTTGAAAAGTGAAATAAGTGCATTTTGCAAAATTGCAAAATATTTGATAGTTTTTGCAAAAATTGAGTTTTTCGAAAAAAAATATGTTTTTTTCAAAATAATACAGTAATGCACTTAGCCGTGACCCATCTTCGGCTAAAAATTTTCTCTAACCTCGCCATTATTCCATGGCTAGAAATTGGCCTCAATGATTTGGGATCGAGGGGGATTATCCCTCTTTATCCAGCCTCATCTCGTGTAGGCCTGGACAGCCTTCGTAGGTGGCCCCATCCGTCGTCTACCCCGACCGCAAATGCGGCCGGTGTAGGCGCTTTGTGGGACCTCCTTTTGTCCTGGCTGGGCCCCGCCGGCTAGGGCCCTTCTCTAACCCTTGTACTTTCCTGTGCAAATTGTACTCGTACTGCAAAATAATTGGAAATATGCGAAAAATCTACAGAAACTTTGACTTCGTTGAAATTTAATCGAAATCGCATTATTGCCATTTGAAGGGTGACATTTTGTCACGAATTTGAAAAAAAAATGTCCCTTTTCCGACGAGTTTAGGGAATTAGCCGCCCAAGATTGTTTACAGTTTATAGTGTTTAAAGTTATTTATGCAAGCGAGAAATTCAATAAAATAATACGGGTGGTGGTGGTGGGGGAAGCAGAGAGCGCGGCCGCTTCGGTCTGCTCGAAATTGAATCGGCGAGTTCACCGCGATGCGCTCGCTTTCTAGAGGTCCGATTTTGATGATTTTTTTTTTAAATTTTATCGTATTTTCAAATGCCTAATGTTTAATAATTATTGGTCTTTCAACAGTCCGATAATTATTTATCTTTAAACTTAATTTATTTATCAACTTTATTTTTCTATTGTATCAAAGGTAAGTGCATAAACTTATATACTGTTTATCAATTTTCTTGAATTTCTCGCTTGCATAAATAACTTTAAACACGTTTTAAAGTAGGTTGCCAATGAAGAAAAGTATTGGAATCTTAGACCTGGTAAGTACTCGGTATACCAAAAATATTTTTCGAAAAATTAGCCCGGATATATACCGAGTACATTCAGTGTAGCTATAACTACGTAACTAATAGACCAATCGATCTGAAGAAGCGTCTCTCCAAGAACTTTTAAAACCTGCTTTAAAAAATTTGATTTGATTAAATATTCACAAAGGTATTCTAATTGTTTATAAGTACAAAAATTCGATCAATGTTTAAATAAGCGCCAGAGTTCTCCTAATTGACGGATTCGAATTTTTCAAAAAAGTTTGAAAGCTTGAGAGCCCTTCTACATGTGATTAAATTTTCAAGTATCCAAGGGGCTTAGTTTTTGCTCTGCAAAATATTGAAAATTTGCAATTTTTTTTTGAAAATCTGGATTGCAAAATTATTATGCAAGATCTATCGAAGCGATTTTGATGAAATTTGGTGTGATGATTCTACATAACAAGAAGTTTTCTTGAGCCAAGTTTAAAGATCCTATACCCAATTTAAATACCTCAAAAAAAATTCCCTAAAAATAATTGTTTTTAACCCCATTTTTGCGATTTTTTCGATTTTTACCATAATAATCATGATTCATTCGATTTGTAACTAGTCATGTTTAATTTTAAAAATTTAATTACAAACATTTTTTTCCTCTTCCATTTTCGCCTAAAATCAACTCTTGGAAAAGATACATAATGAAATAGGAAGAAAAATATGACATTTTTCGAATTTTTTTAACAAATTGTCCAGCCAAAAG
>NW_019423911.1:0-2474 GCF_000390285.2 Anoplophora glabripennis | reverse complement strand
CTACAAAATTGACACCTGTCACTTTAAAATTTAAAATAAAATATTGCCGCGCGAGTCTAATGGGAACGCCCCGTATAGACAAGCGGTTAAGCCGTCATATTTCAAACAAAATACGATTCAGATTGGATGGTACTGGAACCTTTATGTTGCGTCGATTGTACAAACAATTAGTAACGGTAAAAATGTCAGTCATTCGAGTTAATTACGCCAACGGTATAAATTTAGTATTTCTTGTGTTACATTGGTTTTTGGCGATTTGTTATAATTTTCGTAAAAAAAAACACAATTGTAAAAAACAGAAATGAGTCTTTTTTTTTCGAAATAAAAAATGTCTTATTTGTATTTTTTTTTTANGTCTTTGAGTAATTTATTAAAATGCTGCAATGTGGTTGATTATATCTGCTTAGTTTGTGTGACCCTTTTTCCTATTTGATACTGCGTTCTTCGATAATAATTTTGCTCTTAGACAAAGAACAAATTCAGTCGATGACGTGCCGGCTAGGTTAAAGAAGATTCCACCTGAGTGATGTATTTAGAAATAGAGGTCAATTTTGAATAGTTAATATACCTCTAATGACTTATACAGAAAAACGTTTACAACGAAAGACCACAGATTCATGGACTCAAAATAGGCAGATTTAGGCTAATTCACCAATATCCGAAATCGTTTCATTTGATGATATCTTTAATTTCAGATATCCCAAAAACGGTTGTTCAATATGACATTCATTTACCAGGTATACCTTTTTTTTTAGAAGAAACGTGGGAGAATAATAATAATTGATTCAAAATTCAATACATCATTGCACAAAAAAATATGACAATTTAAATGTATATACTGCGTATAAGTACGGTAGACCCTCAAATAATTTATAGCAAAATCGAGACCAGATTTCAATTTCTTATGATAGAAAAGTCCCCCATACTCAGTTTTATTTACTAAAAATAATAATAAAGTTATTGAAGGTATCAAATTTTGGATTATCATTGGTCATTTGGATTAGGTCATCATATTTTGGTCCCAGGAATAGGTGGTAGGGCTTTTTTAGAGACACCCTTTATATATACACTTGGTTTTCGTATTTTTAATAATTTTTCATTTATCTAGACACTGTGTATTCTCTACTAATTTAAAATTTTGCCTTCCTGAACTTCGTTAACGTTCCCCCAAATCTAAATTTGTAAGCAATCATTTGAATTTAAATGACCTCATTTCCAATCAATATTAGCTTTGAATTAAAACATCTCTTAGATATCCGGAAAAAAAATACTGTTGGACAATTAAAGCAAACTTTTCCAAAACGTTTCTTTCTTTTACTTAAACAATATTCGATATAAATACTTATACAGGGTGTGCCATTTAACACTCCCACTGCTAATATTTCCGAAATGAAGAAATTTATTTTAGATACGAAAACTGGCGTTGTTAGGTCCAAATTACAGTTAGAATTGTTAGTTGGAGTAACGGTACTAAAAATTTTTTTGATTCCTGGAACGTGGAAATGCGGTTCATCTGAAAGATCGTTAAATTTTGAGTAATATTTCGCGTTTAGTAGATGTCATGTCGTCAATATACTGTAACCTGAGGAGTTCTTTCTTTGACTTTATCCATGTAATTAACCCGAGACTCTAAAACTAAGTAGACTACTCAATGTGGAACCCAAGAAGAAACTGCCTTTTTTCGAGATCTCTCCTGAATTCAACACCTCGTTTCGACACGCCCACTTATTGGGACCAGACGTTTCTGTTCTTATCTTATTGTTGGGCTCCCTGAATATTGGGACGCTTTGATATAACTATACTATGTTAATATTACCTAATTGACTGGACTTACATTTATATAAATAATTCTGTGACTAACTGAACTTACAAATAACCCTAGCCTTCCTCTTGTGACTCCGCATAGCAATACGGAGAGAAATTTCATTTAATCTATCCTTATAGCTTGGAAAATCCGTCAAGAAACCAGCTATTTGACCTATTATTAGTTTCCTGACAAGTTCTAACAACTTTAAATATCTTGGAATTCCTACGTGTTCTTTCGAATGCATTTCGCGCGTTATTAGAAATATATATTTTTCTCTTTATACCAGATGCTCAACAGATGGCCCCGACGGTCTAAGTGAAGTTCAAAAAAATATTACCTACTAAATAATTTCATGGGGCCTTCTCCGAAGGACGGCCTTGCGGCGACACTAAACCTACTTGAAGACTCTTAACTTTTCGATAAAATTAGTGTTGACTGAAATATTTTACTTTTTGGCCCATTTGTTCCGAGAACTAACAAATAAATTACTACACGTCCCGGCTTTTGTTACAGTACCACAAAAAGGCTCTTTCAGATATTGCCAACTTTCATTGTTAGAACATACACCTTTTTATTGATACTCACGTAGATGCTTTGCATATTCATCAATATCTCCCGGAACATTGATAGACAAAGCAACGTTACTTTTTGTAAATGTGAAATTTGT
>NW_019423910.1:0-2473 GCF_000390285.2 Anoplophora glabripennis | reverse complement strand
TATAGGTTAGACTTATATGTTTTGGTGAACAATACAGGGATATAGCCTATAAAACGTATATTCTTGAATTCAGCAAATACACATAAGAAAAAATAGAAAACCTATTTGATCCGTTTTGTACACAACTCTAATTTCATTCTGATTGGTCATTTCGCTATCAAATGAAAAATTATGGTACCTGGGACGCTTACAAATCAAAATCAAACCATTTTCGCTTTCGCTGTCGGTTAACGAGCAAGCAGCGCCCCCAGCGGTTGTGCGGAGAAACGAAATTAACAAAACACCAACGTTTATGAATTATTTCCTCCGATTTTCAACAAATCTGACATTTTGAACATGTAAACGGTACCAGGACTGGTCATTATGGCCCATAGTAACGACAACGCACTACGTGGACGTGATTTTACTCTCGATGAGCCAGCCAACTTGCGATTAACATATTTATTTGACCCATCATTACTGGAAATTGAAGAAATGGCTACGCAATACATTCAGGTGATTAGGTAACACGCGCGGTACCCCAGAAATGGGTTAAAATTTAGAAAATGTCAGGTCAAAATGATTGTTTTAGTTGAATTATTAATGTTTCCAATGCATTTTCCCAATGCAGATTATTTTAGAAGGTGGATGGCGCAATTCCTCCGCATAGAACATGTGGCAGAAATCACGCCGTTTGATTATCGCAAGTCAATAATACGATTTTTATTATCCGGAGCCCGATTTCGATAACCAGCGCTCGGTAGCATTCGAAACTGTCTACATAAGGAGTTTGTGATAAATTTGTATAAACACATTTTAAACAATAGCATTCAGTGCGTGCATAAATATACATGAAATGCCGTCGAACAATAACTGATAATTGAAAAATGTAAAAACATCGCTTTTAATGTTTAGCCATAAAGGTTTGTTTTGTTGATTGACATTATTATTAAATCAATTTTTTATCGGCTTTTGCGACGGCTCGTGACAAGCAACCACGGATGGTCGTTGCGGCAAGGCAAAATGGAGGACCACCGAAACCATAAACACCAAAGTAATAACATAACTATGGGAAAAAGAGTGTACGCCACAATGTATCGTAAAGTTGGTTGACACTGCTATCTAGTAAATAAACTTATGTATTTTTTTATAAAAATCAACTTCACCTTTGTAGAAAAGCAACACAGTCCGCCATTATTTGTGTTTATTTAAAAAAATGTGTTTTATTTTTGTAATTGTATTTTTAATTCAGTCTTCCTTAGTCTGTCAAAAGTTAACCTTGTGTTCTTATAATAGTCCAGGCGGTATCTGTTTTAAAAAGGGTATACTTTTGGGTAAAACGCATATGATCGGAGATTTTTGCTTTAACGGCTTCTAAATAAAACATAAAACACACCACAGAAATAAGACAACCCCCAAATCCAAAACCAAAGGCTGTGCGGAAGGGGGCTACACTTGGAAAAACGCGGACAAACACCCATGATCCATATCCAAATAACATCAGAAATGATAATTTTTCTGTGCAAATAAAAAAAAACGTGGGCTTAATTGTTATTGCAAAAGAATATAAAAAAAATAGTAAAAAATTTAATTTTTTCTTGGATTTCTGGTCGACAACTTAACAACTATTCATTTTAGACAAAAATTTTGATCAAGATAGAGTTAGTTACAATTCGAAAAAATTATTATTATTGTAAAAATCGGAAAAATCATTTAAAAAATTGCAAAAAATGCTAGTTTATTTGTCAATTTTTTTCAGACACTTGAATAATAGCTAGGATCTTCATATTTTTCCCAATTAAACTTCTTAGTGCATAGAATCATCACACCAAATTTCATCCAATTCGGTTCGATAGTTTTTACATAATATCTAATTGTTTAAATTTTTTTTTAATTAAAAAATTTTCAAAATCAAATTTCTAATAATCTGAAGCCTTTGAATACTTGAAAATTTCACCACAAAAAGAAGAGCTCTCAAGCTTTAAAATAGTTTTTGAAAAATTCAAATCGGTGGTGATTGATTAAACATTTTCGCAATTTCACGCTTATAAACAATTGCAATAATTAAATGTTTTTTTCAATTTTTTAAATTTTAAAATATGGTTTGAAAGTACTCGGAAAGACGAGTATGATTGTGTAAACATTTTCGCAATTTTCACGCTTATACACAATTGCAATAATTTAATATTTAATTTTTTTTTATTTTGAAATATGGTTTAAAAGTACTCGGAAAGACGAGTATTTAAAAAAAAACCTGATGATCCGCCCATTATTTTCGGAGTTATAGCCCGTTAAAGTTAACCCTTATTTACAGCAAAACTATAAGGGTATAAGGGCTGATACCTCATTGATTTCACGCGATCTTGAATATCTTTGAGTGACATTTTAAATGGGATGCCCGTGATTGCAAATTTTGAAAATTTATGTCTGGAAAGTACTCGGAATGACAAACCTATAAGTTCAAAAAACAGCCCTTATACCCTTATAGTTTTAG
>NW_019423909.1:0-2508 GCF_000390285.2 Anoplophora glabripennis | reverse complement strand
TTTTTACATATTAAATAATATAAAATCAGTTTAAGATAAATAGAACATTCTAGTACGAGGTGCCATATAACAGAAACAAATTCATAACAATAATTAAAAGGTTCTGTGTCAAGCTAGCTGTGATTTAATTTTAGCTTACTTTGTTTTTTATTGCAACTTATACTTTTGCTGAACAAACTATGTTAGTAGTTTTGGGTTATTGTGAAGGAAATTGTTCTGCTACTGTTCGGACATATGCTGAAAGATTTCCTAATCGAAGAACTCCAAATCGCAAAACATTTGCTAATGCAGAAAGACGCCTTCGGGAAACAGGACGTTTTTTACCTATAACACTAAATCGTGGATAATGTACGGCCGGAATTATTCAGCTGGAGGAACAAATTTTGGAAAGAGTCGAAGAAANCCCTCGGGAAATGTTTTGACAGAATACACGAAGGACAAAAGTCACGCGAATACGTACTTACCAATTTAGTATCCTTACAAAGTGCGAGTGAGTTACAAAAATAAATTAGTTTATTTACAAAAATTTAGCTAGTTTAGAACAGCCTTGTGCCTGAGATCTATTATTGTACCGTGTGAATTAATTTTACTAAATAATATTTTCTGTTAGCGGACCTAGTATACAAGTATAGAAAACAAATTTAAGTACATATTTTTACAAATTATGTTCTTTTTATTGTCATTAGGAAGTACATAGCGCAGCTAATTAAGAAACAAACGAAAAAAGTAATTCTTCACTGCACGAGCGGCTTGATTAAAAACACGAGCCAAACTAATATTTTTAAAAGCCACGTGAGTGCAATAAATAGACTTTTTACACGTGTACGAACTGTTCTAAGTGAAGTCGCCATTGTCGTTATTAAAATCTGATTATAAAATATCCATTAAAAATGCCCCTAGAAGTGCCAGGAACGCGGAAATTATAACTTTAATATCGGAAAGATCACTAAAACAACATAAATTGCTGTATAAATGATAAAGCGATTAGTAGGTTTCGACGAAGTGAAGAATCTTACGACTAGTAGGCTATTGATTATGGGATTTTAAAAGGAACTATGATGTTCAAGATATTTTTATTACATGAATCGTTCAAATGGTCATCTTAGATGAAAAAATAGCGAAGTGCTATTAAATTAAAGGGTGGAAATTGGAGATAGGGGTGAAAATGCACCCCTTCCAGGTTTTTAATTGTAGCTCGAAAACGAAGCAAAATTTTGCTATAGTTCATAGAGAAAATTATTTAGAGAATTGAATTTCCCATCGAAGTGGCTTATTTAATTTAAAAGGAAAATTTTATGCAAAAAATGGGTTAATAAACTATTGTAAAAAAAGCAAAAAATAAGATTTTTTTATTTTTTTTTATCTTTTTTACTCTAATTTATGTTAAAAACGAGGAAAATCTAATCTTTGACCGGTTTGACTCAGTCAATATTAGTCAAAAAACTTTTGAAAACGCATAATTTTGAAGGCAATCTCATCTAGTTTTTTTCTTTGCCTACTTCTACTAAAAAAAATAGTAAAAAGTAAAAAAAATCAAAAAATCTTTTTCTTACTTTTTAAGTGTTTATTAACGATTTTTTGCATAAAGTTTTTCTTTTAAATTTTTTGAATAAGCCATTTCGATGGGAAATTCAATTATCTACAAAATTTTTCCTATGAACTATACCGAAATTTTGCTGCGTTTTCGTGCTATATTTAAAAAGTGCAATCTATCTTCAGTTTCAACCCTCTAATTTAATAGCGCCCAGCGGTTTTTTAATTTTTAATGACCCTTCGAATAAGTCATGTGATGAAAATCCTTGAACGAATCCTTCCTTTTCTTACAAAAAATGGGAATTAAAACGTATAAAGGTAAACGCGACGAAAATCGAAAAATTGGCTAAGTTTGAGCGGCCATATATCAGTCAATTCTCATCCAAAAATACTGTACCTCTTTTTTTAAAGGAAATTGTATCTACTTTTTTTATGAGGCAATGCCTATACCTATCTTTACTCAAAAAAATATTAAAGGCAAAAAAGTAAAAAAAAAATTAAAAAATCGAATTTTTTGATTTTTTCAACTTGTTTATTAACGATATTTTGCATAAAATGTTCGTTTTAAATTTTTTAAATACGCCATTTTGATGGAAAATTCAATTCTCTAAATAATTTTCTCTATGAACTATAGCAAAATTTTCCTTCGTTTTCGAGCTACAATTAAAAAACTGAATGGGGTGCATTTTCAATTCATCTCCAATTTCCACCCTGTAGTTTAATAGGACTCTCCGGTTTTTTCATCTATAATGACCCTTTCAACGATTTATGCAATAAAATTACTTGAACGTCATAGTTCCTTTTAACCCTGTTTTTTTGGAAATAATAATAATAATAAATAATAGCCTATTGCTTATTACTCGCAAAAGGCAAAGCATATAAATTCGTCGCGTCATTGGTCAGAATACACGGTGAAAACTTTAAAGATAACTGAAAAAGACATCTATCTTAAACAATTTTCTAGGTTAACCACTT
>NW_019423908.1:0-2466 GCF_000390285.2 Anoplophora glabripennis | reverse complement strand
ACCCGTTGAAACCATGGTAGGCCACTATCCTACCATCGAAAGTTGATAGGGCAGAAATTTGAATGAACCATCGCCAGCACAAGGCCATGCGATTCGAAAAGTTATTATGAATCATCAAAGAGTCCGAAGACATTGATTTTTTATCTAATAAATACATCTCTTCCAAAGGGTCGAGATTTTAAGCATGTATTAGCTCTAGAATTACCACAGTTATACCATGTAGTAAAGGAACTATCAAATAAACGATAACTGATTTAATGAGCCATTCGCAGTTTCACTGTATAAATTGCTTATACTTAGACATGCATGGCTTAATCTTTGAGACAAGCATATGACTACTGGCAGGATCAACCAGATAACTATCTTAAAAGAAGAAGCAACAAGCAGTAAAAAAGAAAGAAACCGAAATCTCTTTTTTTTTTTCCCACCTATTCCCTCTTGCTAGAAGATACTTATTGAGTTTGGAAACAGCTGAAATTCCAGAAAAATTGCTTTTTCAGGTCTCTCTGCTGCCGGAAATGCTCTCTGTTCAAAAAGCTTTTACACTCTTGACCAGCGCACTCCGTCACCATACCATAGCACTCTTTGAGTTTCCTCTAATCAGGTTCCACCAAACAGATACCCCGGTGTTTCACGGAATGGTACGTTTGATATCGCTGATTTGAGAGGAGGTTACACTTGAAGAATCACAGTCTTGCGACCGGCTATTCAACAAGGCATTCCCCCAAGTTTGAATTCTTTGAAATAGATTGCTATTAGCTAGTAATCCACCAAATCCTTCGCTGCTCACCAATGGAATCGCAAGATGCCCACGATGAGACTGTTCAGGTTAAACGCAAAAGAAACACACTCTGGGAATTTCTTCCCAAATTGTATCTCTCAATACGCATCAACCCATGTCAATTAAACACGCTGTATAGAGACTAGGCAGATCTGACGATCACCTAGCGACTCTCTCCACCGTTTGACGAGGCCATTTACAAAAACATAACGAACGACAAGCCTACTCGAATTCGTTTCCAAACTCTTTTCGAACTTGTCTTCAACTGCTTTCGCATGAAGTACCTCCCAACTACTTTTCCTCACACTTGTACTCCATGACTAAACCCCCCCTCCCATTACAAACTAAAATCTTACTTTTATTTTCTTTTGCCCTCTCTGTCGCTCTGCCTTAACTACGTATTTCTTGCCGAGAAAAACTTCAATTTAAGCTATTCTCCAAAAATCTTAGCGTATATTTTTTTCTTTTTTTTTTCCAAAGTGACAGGTGCCCCGGGTAACCCAGTTCCTCACTATTTTTTACTGCGGAAAATACGGAAGCGGAAGCGGAAGCGGAAAATACGGAAGCGGAAAATACGGAAGCGGAAAATACGGAAGCGGAAAATACGGAAGCGGAAAATACGGAAGCGGAAAATACGGAAACGCGCGGGAACATACAAAATATACCTTTCTCACACAAGAAATATATGCTACTTGCAAAATATCATACCAAAAAACTTTTCACAACCGAAACCAAAACCAACGGATATCATACATTACACTACCACCATTCAAACTTTACTACTATCCTCCCTTCAGTTTCCCTTTTTCTGCCTTTTTCGGTGACGGAAATACGCTTCAGAGACCCTAAAGGGAAATCCATGCCATAACAGGAAAGTAACATCCCAATGCGGACTATACCACCCCACCACACTCCTACCAATAATGGTAACTATTCTATGTTTTCTTACTCCTATGTCTATTCATCTTTCATCTAACTACCTAATACTATGCAAAAATGTAAAATTATCACACAAAACATAAACAATCAAAATCAGCCATTTCCGCACCTTTTCCTCTGTCCACTTTCAACCGTCCCTCCAAATGTAAAATGGCCTATCGGAATACATTTCCTACATCCTAACTACTATAAAACAACCTTTAGACTTACGTTTGCTACTCTCATGGTCTCAATACTGCCGCCGAAATTCTGTCCCACATACTAAATCTCTTCCCGTCATTATCGCCCGCATCCGGTGCCGTAAATGCAAAACAAATACCATCTATGTCTTCCACACCATCATTTTACTATGCCTGCCACCATCCATTTGTCTTTTGCACCATATCTTCATAACCTGTCACCTTGAAACTACCTCTGCATGCCACCTACCGACCAACTTTCATGTTCTGTTTCGACCTACCTCTTGTAAATGACAAATCACCTTTTTCATCGTATGCACCTTATTCTCCACATCACAATGCACTATTGCTTTTGCTTTTTCACCTCTCATATCCTATTGCTATTAGATGAAATATAATAAAAATTGTCCTCCACCCATAACACCTCTCACTCCCACCTACTGAACATGTCTGGACCCTGCCCTCATATCACCTGCGTTTCCGTTAAACTATCGGTTGCGGCCATATCTACCAGAAAGCACCGTTTCCCGTCCGATCAACTGTAGTTAAGCTGGTAAGAGCCTGACC
>NW_019423907.1:0-2505 GCF_000390285.2 Anoplophora glabripennis | reverse complement strand
AATAGTCCAACCAAATTACACTTGGAGAAAAAAAAATTGTTACCTGGACTTTTATAAATGGAAATGGTAAAAGGGCTTATAATAAATCTAAAAAAATAAATGCGTGAGCAGGGACGGCGGAAGGTTGATTTGGGGGGGTTGAAAAGTTGAGAAATATTGTATCATTGGGATTTCTGGCGAAAGTCGACGTCAAATAAAAGTTGTAGATCATGCAAAAATCTACAACTTTTGTAGATGTCACTTTTTTCTTCAGATTTTTTGTTTTTATTTCTCATTTCTGCAAAAATAACTTAATTTTGACGAAACTTGGTGAAAGTATACCTTTCTGTGTCTTAAATAACCACATTTTTTTTGGATAAAAACTCAAGTTTCCAAGATATTCATTTTTTCCGGTCTGAAACACTTTTTCTTCAAAGAAAAATTCTACTTAGGAAAATCATCGTACAGAGTTCTGCCGTGATCAATTTTCGTTTTGACGTATACTTTTTGGTGAAATAAAAAATCAGCTCACAAATGCAAAAAAAATAAAAAATGACTTGCAACAATGAATTTTTCAGTAATTGTTGATAATTTAAATTAAAAAGAAAATCAAAAACTGATTACACCATTCAATTCTACGGAAAAAAATACAAAAAAAACTGTGTCTCATTGTTTGACCCAAAACTTTATTTTTGTACACTAGTGCTATAAACATCCAAGTCGAATTACAAATGCACAAATGATAAATTATCCCAAAAACCCGAAATTTTGCAAAATCGTTTTATTTTTTTCTGGCTTTAGTTGAAAACTTATATTAAAATAAATTGCATATTTACTTTGCCACTATTTTCGCTCTATCCAATGGCGTCAACATTTTTGCAATCCGACGTTTCATCTTCGAGGGAACATCATCAGGTTAATATTTTTAATCAATAATTTAAAAAGTTGTACCTAATAAAAAAATAATACGAATTTATGAAATGTTTTATTATTTCTAATTAGTAGGTATTGCTAATAATAGTAAAAAAAAATTGTTGGATATTTTGTGCGGTATTGACTTTTATACTGTTATGACTTCATCCAATAGATATTTTGAAAGCGTTCAGTGCCGTAATCAGGAAAAATTTTAATTGATAGCTAAAAACTTTTTAAGCGATTACAATAGTAATATCATTTAATTCAGATTAAAAAATGACTAGATAAAAATTGCAGCAACGTATTTAAAAAAATTAACCTGATGATGGCCCCTCGAAGACGAAACGTTGGATTGCAAAAATGTTGACGCCATTGCATAGAGCGAAAAAGTGGCATTGTAAATATGCAAAAAATTTCGTTTTTTTCCGGATATCTCCGAAAATACCCGGAATTTTAAAACTTTCTAAACGGCATATTGTTAAGTATAAAAAAGCAACTTTTTTATTATCTGAGCCACCCCGTATCTCTTACCGTTTCCTAGATCCTAATGCTATCCCATGCTCATCTTGGACATACTGTATATCTATGAATTTATCAAAATAAAAAAAATAAATAAGTACACTAATCGATCCTACCGAAAAAAGATTATTATTTATTTTATTTATTCACTACTCGAATTATGTTTATAGCAATATTGTACAAAAATAAAGATTTGGGTCAAACAATAAGACAGTTTTTTTTGTATTTCTTCCCGTACAATTAAATGGTGTAATCATTGTACGCGAGAGCCAATGGCTCCATCTGTCGTGCAGACTTCCAACTGTGTCATTCAAATGACTGCAGTAGAAAGCGACCTGCTAACTGCAGGTACTTTGTTGCACGACTGCCACCCACAGAGGGCGTAACACAATGTTTNAGCGGTTTCGGACTTATTAGTCCTCATCAGTGTGTCATAGGTGCGACAACCGACAAACGACCCAGCTGTTTCTTCGTCGTATCATCACGAAGAGGAAGTACATTGTACGCGAGAGCCAATGGCTCCATCTGTCGTGCAGACTTCCAACTGTGTCATTCAATTGACTACAGTAGGAAACAGCTGGGTCGTTTGTCGGTTGACACAGCAAATAGCTCTCGGAGTAGTTGTTTCTCGCGACACTGACGACTCAAATGGTGTAATCAGTTTTTGATTTTTTTTTTAAATTAACAAATTATCAACAATTACTGAAAATTTCATTGTTGCTAGTCATTGTTAATTTTTTTTGCATTTTTGAGCATGTTTTTGAACTGCGGTTACAGATTTTTTATTTCACCAAAAAGTATATGTCAAAACGATTTTTCTAAGTAATTTTTTTTTTAAAACTGTTTCAGACCGGAAAAAATTAATGTCTCGGAAATTTCTTGATTTTTTATCTAAAAAAATTATGGTTATTTAAGACACAGAAAGGTGTATTTTCACCAAGTTTCGTCAAAATTAAGTTATTTTAGCGGAAATGAGAAATAAAAAATGAAAAATAAGAAAAAAAAAACTGTTTTTCGCAAATTTCTCGGAAAATTTATCGTAAAAAGTGACCTCTACGAAAGTTGTAGATTTTTGCATAATCTACAACTTTT
>NW_019423906.1:0-2480 GCF_000390285.2 Anoplophora glabripennis | reverse complement strand
AAATTCTATATTACAACTGCTTTAGAAGAAAAGCAAATACCTCAAATCATCTTTACGAGGCACAAACGTAAAACCACTTCAAAATGTAACAAAATTTTTCAATAGAACCTTGGTACACATAATATTTTCAGCAGGGATACATCACGGGCTAAAGATTCATAAAAGTTCCTCGAGTTGTTTCTAGAATTCTTCAAAAAGCACCAAAACTTCTAAAATCTATGTCAAAGTACATCAAAACTGACACGGAAAGCATTAAAATGAATCAAAACAGACAAGTTGCGTCAAACCAGTATTAGACTGCATACAGTTCTTTAAATCAGCTGTGAAAGACTGTCAAATCACATTCAAAATAAACTAAAAATAAATGAAAACGGTAAAATATACCAAAATATCATAAATCTTCGATATGCCTCAATAATCAACGAATATGTTGAAATATTTGGAAAGTTTTAGAATACCTGGAAATATTTTGGAATACCTTAGAAACATACATGCCTAACTAGATACCTTGAAGGGCCAAAAGTTAATCAACTGGAGTTAAATGCCAATATCCCAGGGACCAAAAGTCAATAACTTCAGGGCTAAAGATCAATAATCTTAAAGAGAAAGACTGCAGTGTCAAAAGTCTATGACTTCGTCACTAAATGTTGATAACCCCTTTGCAAAAGGTCAACTACTCCGTGTCCAAACGACCCCGAGGTCATATGTGAATCAGTCTGGGGCTAAAGGACAAAGACATCGAGGCCAAAGCTATAACATCGGTTAACTAAGGATATTGGCTATTGCTCTTTCTCTCACTCATCTCTGACATTCGGTCATTGACCTTGATCTGAGACAATTACACGAAATACATATTTTTAAATATGTATTTCAATGTAATTAGAGGCTTTCAATTTATTTTTATATAATTGGAGGTTTCTCGAGAGACTTTGAAATAATTCAATGTACATATATGGTTTTGCAGTATTTTGAAGTTTTTAAACGTTGTGAAAAAATATCAGCTTTCAAGTGGCAATAATATCATTTCAATTAAATTTCAACGATAAGAAAAAGATCAACATTTTTCGATCCAAAAAAAAAGGCAAAGTTTCGGTAGATTTTTCGCATATTTCCAATTATTTTGCAATACGCTTACAATTTGCATAGATGGGTCACGTAAGTGCATTCCTGTATGATTTATTGAAAGGAAGAAAATGTCTTTTTTTTTTCAAAAAAACTCGATTTTTGCAAAAAATTTCAAATATTTTGCAATTTTACAAAGACGCACTTATTCTGCTTGCCAAGGACTACATATTCTGAAAGTTTCGTAAAGAAATATTTTTTCGTTTTAAAGATAAGATAAGTATAGAAGATTTAAGGAAATGTGATTTTTAGCAATTTTTTTGCAATAAGTAATATATTTGTTTATCAATTGATATCGGACTGAGCTCAAAATTTTTGTTTTAAAAAGTTCTACAATTTTTGTCCAAAACATTTTTTTCTAAATTGTTTACTTTTTTTTAAATGAAAAAAACTTTTTTTTTTGGGAAATTTGGACGCCAATTTGAAAAAGAAGTCCTAATATTCAGCGGGAAGTAAAATAGTTCATTTAATTCGACAAAATTTTTCCTAATTTTTACATGTCTGTTTACTAAACTAAATTTTGGCAAAAAAACTAAAAGGTATTTTCGACAATTTGACTATAATAGACGCGTCGCTATGGCAGTAAATGGACTAAAAAAATTCGATGATTTGACATCACTATTTTATTGTTGAAATGTGTAGGGGGAGGCAGTAGAAAAGGTGTCTCAGCTTGTGAGTCAATTTTTTTCATTAGCAACATTGTTTTTTTTACAATGTGGGTCGAAAATCAGTTTTTTCAATGTGTTGGAAAAACTATTGATTTTAGAGAAAAGTGTTCAACAGAAGAAATATGCGCAATAAAAAGTCCTACAAAATGCCGCCTGATAGATTAAAATAGGATAAATTGTTTAAAAGTTATTGCAAAAAAACGTGGAAAACAGCATTTTTTTTAATCATCCGTAACTTTGTTGTTATNGAAAACAGAATTTTTTTTAATCATCCGTAACTTTGTTGTTATTTGTTGGAATTTTATAAATATGCCTAAAAGTTGCGAGTTTTATTGTTCTTCAAAACTGTACGAAAGATGGGCGCTGTGGACCCAATAGTTTTTGCAAAATTCTATTTATTTATCCCGTCAAGGGCCAAAATGCATAACCTTCTGCCTCTCCGAAAGTTACTAATAAAAAAGGATTTAAAAAGTCGATTTTTAAAGTTTAAAACCCAACTTAGTTTTGTATTTAAATGGAATTTTGATTTATTGCCAGGAGTCTTTTTGATTTTTACATTAAAAGATAATCTTTTTGTACCACTTTTTTTTTTATAAACATTTAGATTATCTCCAAAACCGTGCATAATATTTAATTATCAGAAGTGTGATTGTATAGCCAATTAAAAAACACACAATCACAAATGTTCCC
>NW_019423905.1:0-2476 GCF_000390285.2 Anoplophora glabripennis | reverse complement strand
AGAGTTTTAAAAATTTTTCTTTTGCTTCTGTTGCCAATTTCTTAAACTGAAAGATTTTATTAATATCTTTCTGTTTGGTCTGTAGGTGAGGACCACAGAGGCAGGCCACCCAGGAGTTACCACGAAGACCATGACAGCCGTCGTGCCAGCTCGAGGGGAATCATTCCAAGAGCCAAAATAAAGACTGTTAAGATGACTTTTGTCATTGTATTTAGTAAGTTTACAGAAAAGTTTAAAGTAACGACACTGTCAGTCTGAAATCATTGCAATTTGATTGTCTATTCACACGTACTGATACACTTCAATATCGAAACAATACGACTTTCTTAGAATCTCAATCGACATTAGTTGCATCTTAGATTGTTGGAAATTACCGAAGTTTTAAATAGAGTAGAAATATTTGGCCATTAGGTTCAGTTTTGTAGAAATTTGGAAGAGGCAGATATAAGAAAGTTTGTGTATTTTATCACTTCATCAATGTTAAATACAAGGAAGACGTATGTAAATGATCTATCTATATAATAAAACCAAATCATTTTAAATCTCGACATCATCTATTTAATTATCAATCTACAAAATCGTACGGTGTATACGCACTAAGCTTTAATGGATATACGGAACTTCACGGAAACCATACAACCATCTAATCACCATGGATTTAACAATGCTAAATCTTACCATACAACATAAGCTGCTTCTCAGTTGCCCAGAAACTGCCTCTAAATTGTTCTACTGCTCTATTTTTTACATAATCCAAACTTAAACAATTGGAAACCTCTGAATTAAACACAAAAATATTTAAATACTTCTCAAATGCTTGTTTTTATTATTGTGAGTCGAAAGTCAGAGCCAAATACAAAGTTTACTTAATCAAGCACAACGGCATAAATTACCGCAATGAAATAAACATGGCAGTAAAGAACCTTCTTGAAACATATTCAGAAATCTTAACATCCTATTTTGTGGGAATCCAGTTAATTGGAAAGCAAAAAGCCAATCTGGTGTGTTCCTCAAGTGCTTCAGAAGTACATTTTTTTAATTTGGAAAGTACGAGGTGTATAAGGACCATGGAAATAACGTCTTTAAAATTAGCAAATAACTGATACAATAGCGAAATTTTGCAAAATCGTTTTATTTTTTTTCTGTCTTTATTTGAAAACGAATTTTAGAATAAATTGCATATTTACATTGCCACTTTTTTCGCTCTATCCGATGGGGTCGACATTTCTGCAATCCGACGTTTCGTCTTCGAGGGGCCATCATCTGGTTAATTTTTTTAAATACGTCGCTGCTATTTTTATAACAAAATCTAGTCATTTTTAATTCTGAATTAAGTGATATTACTTTTGTAATCGCTTAAAAAGGTTTTTAGCTTGTTTTAGCTATTATTTAAAATTTTTCCTGACTACGGCTCTCAACGCTTTCAAAATATCTATTGGAGAAAGTCATAACAGTATAAAAGTCAATACACCACAAAATATCCAACAATTTTTTTAATCAATAATTTAAAAAAATAATACGAATTTATGAAATGCTTTATTATTTCTAATTAGTACCTACGTAATGCTAATTAGTAAAAAAAATTGTTGGATATTTTGTGCTGCATTGACTTTTATACTGTCGTTATGACTTCTTCTAATAGATATTTTGAAAGCGTTCAGAGCTGTACTCAGGACGTACTCAGGAGAAATTTTAAATGATAGCTGAAACAAGCTAAAAACCTTTTTAAGCGATTACAATAGTAATATCATCTAATTCAGAATTAAAATGACTTTAGTTTTTGTTATAAAAATAGCAGCGACGTATTTAAAAAAATGAACTTGATGATGGCGCCTCGAAGACGAAACGTCGGATTGCAAAAATGTTGACGCCATTGGATAGAGCGAAAAAGTGGCATTGTAAATATGCAATTTATTTTAAAATTCGTTTTCAACTAAAGCTAGAAAAAAAATAAAACGAACTATCTAAATGGCATATTGTTAGGCATAAAAAACTCAACTTTTTTCTGATTTGAGCGACCTCGTATCTTTTATCGTTTCCTAGATCCTAATGCTATCTGATCCTTACCTTGGACACACTGTATAGCTTAGGAAATGTAAAATTATGCAAATTATTCTAGCAATGAATTTATAAAACATAAAATTAGTATAAAATACAGAAAAATAAATCATTCTAAAATACAGAATTTATATTCAATTTTAATATTCCAAAATTATTTTCAAAAAGTTGTTATCGTTAATTTTTAATGTAAAATAAATTTATCAGAAAATTAACGAGGGACAAACCGCTGGTCTAAATTTTGTTAATTAATGCCCATTTTGCATTTAATGCTCTTAAATTTTTGAATAATGCTCTTTTTTCCACGGTCGGGAGTTGAAATCAGTTTCTATGACATCAAAATTAAAACAGAAGTAGTCGATTATTCCCAAGGGAGTATAATGCTCCCAAGGGAGTTTACATTATGGAGAACGTTTTT
>NW_019423904.1:0-2476 GCF_000390285.2 Anoplophora glabripennis | reverse complement strand
TGGCAATCTTGACTGTAGCGGGACTAATAATAAATAAACAAAAACATTGTGCAAACTCTTAAAGCAAATATATGACATATACATATCATTGTAATCGTTTAAAAAATGACAAATATACAGAGTGTTCCATTTAAGAAGACACAAGTTTAGTTTGTACCTCCCAAAAACAACTGTTTTATTTATTGTATTTTATATTTTCTGTTTGTGTTGGTTTTGTTAATGGAAATCAGTTTCAAAATGCAACTTTTCACTTTAATATACAGGGTGATTCTGTCATGAAGTCATTAATTTTAAAGGAATATATGAAAAAATATTTTAATATGCTTATTTACGCTGAAAATTGGTCAGTAACCTAGCTTTTAATACGTTTTTAATCCGCAGCAAATAAACAGAGCTTTTTACCTAGACAATGAATGAATAAGATATTTTTTTACATTTTAAATATCAACAAGTATTTATTTGTTAATAAAAACAAATGTATAAAGATTAGTTTTCAACGTTCGAACGTGATTAAATTTAATGACTGAATCACGCTGTATATCCTAATAAATAGGTAATTGTTTAATGTTATTTTCTTTGTTTAATTAATAATTTCACTATTGACTAAAAAAAATTGAATCACTAGCGATTGAAATTTGGTTTGTCACTAAAAACCAGTAGAACACCTGTAAAACTGCTACTGCTGGACAGAGCACCTTTTTCCACACCTGTAACAGTCACAAAATAGTTGTTTTTGTTTCTAGAACGCGAAATGGTACTTTTGCATTCAAGAATGGAAGATGTTTTCCCGAACTTAGCGAGGCAGAATATCCATTCGAGAACGCAAAAGACAATTCTGTTATATACAGTCTGCCCAAGATAAGGATGGAAAAACATTAGGATCTAGGAAACGGTAAGAGATACGTGGTGGCTCAAATTAGAAAAAAAAATGTGTTTTTCTATACCTAACAATATACCGTTTAGAAAATTGTAAAATTCCGGGTAGTTCCGGAGATATCAGGAAAAACCCGAAATTTTGTAAAATCGTTTTTTTTTCTGGCTTTATTTGAACATGAATTTTAAAATAAATTGCATATTTACATTGCCACTTTTTTGCTCTATTCAATGGCGTCAACATTTTTGCAATTCGACATTCCGTCTTCGAGGGGCCATCATCAGGTTAATTTTTTTAAATACGTCGCTGCTATTTTTATGACAAAATCTAAAGTCATTTTTAATTCTGAATTAGATATATTACTATTGTAAAAAGGTTTTTAGCTTGTTTTAGCTATCATTTAAATTTTTTCCTGGGTACGTATCTGAACGCTTTCAAAATATCTATTAGAGGAAGTCATAACAGTATAAAAGTCAATATAGCACAAAATATACAACAATTTTTATTATCACTATTAGCAATACTAATAATTTTTTAAGCGATTACAATAGTAATATCATCTAATTCAGAATTAAAAATTACTTTAGAGTTTGTCATAAAAATAGCAGCGATATATTAAAAAAAATTAACCTGATGATGGCCACTCGAAGACGAAACGTCGGATTGCAAATACGTTGACGCCATTGGATGGAGGGAAAAGTGGCAATGTAAATATGCAATTTATTTTAAAATTCATGTTCAAATAAGGCCAGAAAAATATAAAACATTTTGCAAAATTTCGGGTTTTTCCGGATATTTCCGGAATTACCCGGTTTTTAAAACTTTCTAAAGAATATATTGTTAAGTATAAAAAAACACAATTTTTTTCTAATCTGAGCCACCCCGTATCTCTTACCGTTTCCTAGATCCTAATGCTATCTCATCCTTATCTTGGACAAACTGTATATCTATGAATTCATCAAACTTACACTAATCGATCCTACGAAAAAATAATTTATTATTTATTTTATTTATTCACTATTCGACTTGATGTTTATAGCAATACTATACAAAAATAGTTTTGGGTCAAACAATGAGACAGTTTTTTTTTGTATTTTTTCCGTACAATTGAATGGTGTAATCAGTTTTTGATTTTTTTAAATTTAAACAAATTACCAACAATTACCGAAAAATTCATTGTTGCAAGTCATTTTTTATTTGCATTTTTGAGCATGTTTTTGAAATGTGATTACAAATTTTTTTATTTCATTAAAAAGTATATGTCAAAACGAAAAAACGATCAGAACTCTGTATTATGATTTTTCAAAATAGAATTTTTCTTTGAAAATAAAGTGTTCAGATTGGAAAAAATAAATATCTCGGAAACTTCTTGATTTTTTTATCTAAAAAATATTGCGGTTAGTTAAGACACAGAAAGGTATACTTTCACCAAGTTTCGTCAAAATTAAATTAATTTTGCGGAAATTTATTTTATTTATTTTATTTTTATTTATTTTTATAATATCCAACGGGTATTGCCCAGTTACAGGATAAGGTTACAAACTAAAAAAAAGTAATAAAAATAGGCGAAAGAGATAAAAACTATTCTTAAACAAAATAAAT
>NW_019423903.1:0-2491 GCF_000390285.2 Anoplophora glabripennis | reverse complement strand
AATTTATTTTTTTACAATAAAATCATTCCCGCTAGTGCCAGCCTACAAATTCACCATAAACATTTACTGGTGGTGAATTAAGGGAATGAATAATGAAAATTACAAGTGTCTGCGATGAAAATTGCATTAATTATTAGCAATTGAAAAAAGGGGACAATTTCGACCATTTTTGAGCTCTTGCGCATAAACAATTTATCGGAATTTAATCGGACTTGTCTCATTTTACAGATTTATTTAATACCTACCTTTTTTGTATAAACCCTTTTTCTCTACGAATAACAGTTTTTTTACGCGAGTCAAAAAACCACTTTTCCATCATTTTGACCATTGTTACTATGAACATCAGTTCGGAATCTGATTTTATTGTACAAATATTGGGGGGATTTATTTAAAATGATAGTCATAAAGAGAGTAGCACTGTGATGTAGACGGGTGTTTTTCATATCCAACCATTTTGTATTCATTAGCTTGTGTCTTATTCGATTTCTCTTTCTAATACCACATATAAATCTAAGGCAGTAATTTTGAATATTCTGAATTCGTTGAGATGGCGCCTGAGCTAAACATGGACCATAAACGGTATCTCCGTAATTAAACACAGATAAAATCAAAGACTGGCAAAGTAAAATTTTTAGTTTTTCATTTAAGATGTGTCTGAATTTGTATAATATTTTTAGATTAATAATGGATCTTTTTACACAGTTTGATATATGTTTATTGAATCTAAGGTCACTATCAATAGTAAGACCCAAAACTTTACCTTCGTTTCTAACTTCTAACTGAACATTATCAACAGTTATATTAACCTCGGGTAATAGTTGGGCATATTGCACCCTACTAGCAAAAAGTAAAGTAACACATTTTGTGGGGTTTAAACGCAAAGAGTGCTCTAGTGAAATTCGACGAAGTGTTTCGAGTTCACTATTAATTATAATACAGCTGTTTTGAATATCATTAGGATGAAACGAATAGAATAGTTGAGTATCATCTGCATACATTTGAATTTTACAGTGCTTTAGAAAATTAGGGAACGAGGATGTATACAATGAGAACAACGTAGGTCCCAATACGGATCCTTGAGGCACTCCACAATTAGTATTAATATAATTCGAAATATCGTTTTTAAGTACTACCCTTTGTTGTCTACCTATTAAATAGTTAGAAATAAATTGTACTGCAGATATATCAAAACCAGCAAACATTAAAATATTTTCCAAAATATCATGACTAATTGTGTCAAATGCTTTCGAATAGTCGAGTAAAACTAAAATTGAACATAATCCAGAATCTGTAGCCCTAAAAATATGGTCTGTGACATTTAATAAAGCAGTAGAACAACTATGTCCCTCTCGAAAACCAGACTGTTCAATAGGCAGTATGTTATTAATAGTTAAATGNTGGCAATCTCTCCCCCTATGGCCAACACCGCCCGACTTACCCTATATGTACAGGAACATTTTAGTGGACCCGCTGCAAAGAGAACATACGAAGAACTTTATCCGAATCGCACAGAGCTTTCTCATACATTGTTTGCTTCTTTATTCACCAGATTAGAAGAAACCGGAAATTTTCGGTCTAATTCTCGAAATGGAAGGTACGTTCAAAGAAGGGTATAAGACGAAGAATAAATCCAAGAGAGAGTAGAAGAAAATCCCGAAATTAGTATTCGCCGTTTGTCAGCTGTCAGACGAGATGGCCGCAAAACTTTTCCAACTATACTCCATACGCAGTAATTACTTCTATTTTCACCCTGTACGAAATTTGCTTGAACCAGACCGCCCGCGCCCGCTGAGATTAATATTTTGCGAACGATTTATCCAGTTACTTAACTCAGGAATCACATTTCTCTCGGGAGAATTGCCTTTACAGATGAAACTGTTTTTACCAGCTTACTCTCACGTAGCAGCGAAGAAAATCCACACGCAATAAAAGAGCATCACTTCCAACACGAATTTCTGGTGCGTGATTATAGAAAATTTTATTTTGAGGTTTATTTTGGAGCTAACATTTAAGCAAAACGGTATCTCGCAAATCGATACATTTTATTTTATTTATTTAAAAACTGGAAAACAATTGTCTTGAAATTTACTAAATGTGTCACAATAATAATTATTTACATTTTTTCCGTAGGACAAATCTGCCGCGTGCACACGTGGTGTGCATCGGCAGGTTAAGTGCTGTTGTCACGTTGTGATGAAACTCCCCAATATTAATACTCGCTGTATTTTGAAAACTGTTAATCTTACGCCCCTTTAATATACAACTTTTTTGTTCATTTATGATTACTCATTCTAATGATGAGGTAATGGCAGTCAAAGTTCTTGTCAAACACTCAGTATGGGATTAATTATAAAGATAATTTTACTAATAATTTGGTAATAACGAAATGCATATGTTCTCTGTTTCTGAGGAATGTTACTTTTGGTATGCAAATGCAAATTTCTATTAGAAACTTTATGTCAAAATGGATGGATTATGGGCTTAATACGAA
>NW_019423902.1:0-2486 GCF_000390285.2 Anoplophora glabripennis | reverse complement strand
TGGAAAAATGACGGAGAGGAACAGCAACGGCACCACGAATGGCAGTTCCAATTTGGAAATTGCCCAGAGCAATCAGGTAGGGCAGGATTTGGAAGATTTAATTATTGATAGATTTAGGACTTTATACAGGCTGTTACAAATTCGCTTCTGGAAAAATGATGTTGATGATGGTCCTGGAAAAATGAAATGTTACATATAAAAATTGATTATGCCATTCGATAGAGGACAAAAAGTTGCCATGAGAAAGTATTCTGCTTTTTTCAATATGACCGCAAACAAGGCTGAAATTAAATAAAAATGAATTTACAAAATTTCGTTTTTTTCAACTATTTCGAAAACTAATCACGTTAGCCTTGATTTTTTAGAAGCATAATGTTGGTCCCCTGATTACGCAACTTTGCCCCCTAGCTACTTCGTATCTCTTACCGTTTCCGAGATCAATGAAGTGAGAAGCGAATTTGTAACAGCCTGTACAGATTGGGTGTTGGGTTCGAAACGTTGGTGGGAACCACGGAAAAGAAAGTTTCTCAGATAGATCTGTACATACAAAGAGCCAAAACACTTTCAAATTCCTTTGAAAATATTGTACTGATAACTTCATTACATTAATAGAGAAATATTATTACATTTTCTTCGTTTGTAATAAACTAAACATTATGGTATGAGAAAGCTTGTAAAAAAATGTTGATTTAAGTTCTATATTTCCATATTAAAATATTATTATATTCTCATGAATACCAAAATGATTAAAATTGTGAAAATAATAACTAGGTACTTCAATTTCATATCAAAAAGTAATCAAGTCACAATTGTCTCACAGGAAGAAAATATATTCAATTTTAAGATGGCATACAGGGTGAGTCACATTTCATGCCGTACAAGAGAATATGTGATAATACTTTTCCAATAATTTAATAAGTTAAATTAATAAGTTGTCACATAAATTTAGTTTCTACCGCAAAATAATTTTAAAAAAGTTAATTTTGAAAGAAAATTTCAAATAAACATTTCTCTATACGTTTTTTTTGTAAATATACAGGGTGTCCGGAAAGGTCATGTCAAAAATGAAGGGATATACAGGGGAGATCAAAATAGTTGTAGTATCTACTTCATAAAAAAAATTTCCGGTCGGGATTCGTTGTGGAGTTATTCGCCTTCAAAGAAAAAAGTTTGAAAAAAAAATTCCAATTATAACGTAAGTCGTTACCATGTCAACATTAAAATTTGGTCGATTAAAGTAACTCATGGTAATACTCATTTCGAAATTTAAACTAATATTCAATATGCGTGGATTATACAGGAGCAGACGAAATTATCAAAGTAAATTTATACACCTTTGACAGCGTTACCTGGCATTTTTCTTTCATAGTTCGATTCCTCTCTCACTTTGCTTAAAAAAAGTTATACCGTACATCAGTCGATATCTTGTGCCGTTTTTGAGAAAATCGAATTTTATTAACAACATACATGTATTGTACCAAAATTGCGATATTAATATTTTTGTAAAAATCTTGGTTTCTTTAGAAGTTGATATAACTATATATATAACAAGTCTGTATAATTGCATAAGCAATTGGATATTTGGCATAAATCATTTGGACACCATTGATTCAATATCATGGAGGATTATGGGTATGAAGAATTTGCAGATATTCATCTAATGTACGAGCTTGCAGAATTTAATGCTTCTGAAGCTGTTCGGATTTACTCCAACCGCTTTCCAAATAGAATTTGCATATTTGAAGTGACGAAAACCCCCATGCTATTATTCAGACAAAACACCAACAAAATCATTAATGTATGGATGGGAATGGGAATAATTGAAAACTACTTAGTGGGACCACAATCATTGATGAAACTTTTAACGGCGATAAATACCTATATTTACTGCAAGAACACCTTAACCCGTTATTGGAAGAGATGCCTTTAAATATTTGAAATAACATATGGCTTATGCCCGATGGTGCACCACCATTTTAGCTGGGCAGTAAGGGCTTATTTAAATACCACATTTCCCGATCGTAGGATCGGTCGAGGTAGTACTTTTCCGTGGCCGCCTCGGTCTCCCGATTTTAATCCTCTNCTTTAAATATTTGAAATAACATATGGCTTATGCCCGATGGTGCACCACCATTTTAGCTGGGCAGTAAGGGCTTATTTAAATACCACATTTCCCGATCGTAGGATCGGTCGAGGTAGTCCTTTTCCGTGGCCGCCTCGGTCTCCCGATTTTAATCCTCTCGATTTTTTATCAAACTCCTATAACTAGTAGGGAAGAATTATTAAATCCCATAAATTACATACGCCGACATCATTAGAAATGATCACCACATGTTATTTCGAGTACAGCAGAGCAATTTCAGAAAATGCATTGAAGTTCAAGGTGCACATATTGAACATCTTACTTAAGAGTAGTTTTTTTTAATTCTATAAAAACCAAGATTTTTACAGAAATATTAGTATCACATTTTCGATACAATAAATGT
>NW_019423901.1:0-2490 GCF_000390285.2 Anoplophora glabripennis | reverse complement strand
ACGGTAAAGTGGAGGAAAGTTTTAGACCAGTCTGTTACTAACTTAGTGCCGCTCTCGAATCGGCTCGAAATTTTAAGGTTTTCGAGATGTTTTCAGAAAAAGGAAACAAAACTTTTTTACTTTTAAAAATGTTTGAATTCCCCAAAAACTTCACTGGGGACTTGTGGGTGTAGAGATTTGTATTTCAGCATTGAGATTTATGGAAAATATTATTATTTCCGCTTCAATTTTTACCTTTTTTAAATTTTATAATGAATTTTCTATCTAAAGGAAAACAACATTTAGATTTTTAAAGATGCATCGTAAATACAAAAAAATTCAATAATGTTAANTAATTCGAGGGGCATTCTAATTTAGATTATGATATGAATTACACATGAAAAATTTCATATACTATGATGAACTGAAATAGATTTTAACTTGATTCAACCGTTTAGTCTTTAGTAATACAGTGTGATGCATTTGGCAAGCACAAGTTTGTACAAGCGTGAGAAAACGCAATATTATCGACGAAGAAGGTGTAAATAAAATCGTGAAAATTTGCAATAGACTAATAAGACTATTTCTAGAATTGAATTTCGAGAATGAACAGTTTTTTTTAACTTGAACAACAAAGAGGTTGCTTCATTCTTTTCTAATTAACTTAATGCCCTAAGAAATACTAAAAATAGTATCAGCGGTCTGTTTTTTTCATCCACGTTAATTTAATTCACCACTCATAGACCCTTAAGAGCTTTCAATGAAGATATCACGAAACTCATGTCGGATTTTGTTTGTCTGGGGATACAAAACTACCGATAGTTGACATCAAAGCAGTTAAAATAAGGAAGATTACATAGAAAACCTGAATTATGTATTTTATCGTTTTTCTGTCTCGCACGAAGTTTTTCGTGCCACCGTGTAGGTGGTCGCGGCACAGCGGTCTACTTACTTTCTAGCGCTCCCTATAAAGGATTTGATATGTTTTGCTCAATGGATGAATTAAAAGCAGGACGGAGCGTGGGTGGACACCGGGGACAATAGATTTTACTAATGATGGATTTTGCTTTTTTGTCTTATACGTATGCATGCGATGGTCATTTGTTAAAATCCCGCTTTTATTCCACCGAATTCTTGATCTTTGGCGAGAGGAAGGGGCGGTATGGCTCTCATTTTTCAATGCCACTAGTCCGGATTACTCCTTATCGAAGGCTGGAGGTCGATAACGCGGCTATCAAGCAATATTTTTTATATTAAGGCAATGACTATTGACTATTCCGTTGCTGAATTATGTTTAGATTGTATCAAAAAATAATTAAGTAGTTAAACCTTTGTCATAAAACAACGGTTGTATTTCAAATTAGCTAATTTTATGTCAGAAAGCGTACTTTTTATATTTTAAATTAGTCATCTGTATTTACAAGTATACGAAAATGAAGCACAAGTTTAATTAAGAAAATGAAAATTATATGTCAATTAAATCAATTCTTTTCCATGCAGATTTCAGAAGAAATTCAGGTTAAATTAGGTTTTACAATTACACCAATACGAAAGTGAATTTATTATGAACACTTGACAATAATTAGTCACTATAACACAGACAGACAAAAAGAAATCATATACTTTTGAACAGATACGATACATCGCTGTAATTTTGACCCGCTGAAGATGATGCCATCAGAAATGTTTTAAGATTTTTCCCTTACCTCAAGAAAATAGATCAAAATTAGTAGAAATCTCGATATTTTTGTTAAGATAGTTAATATTTTGAAATTAAAATACACAGATATGTTAATAGGGTGAAAATAAAAACTTTTTATTCCCTAATACTCAAATTTTCTTTCATAATTACAAGGTGTTTATGCTAACTATTCATTTGAACTGAGGCAATATTACTACTGCCGAGAATGACGAAGAGGAATGATAAGTCCGATTCCAAAATCCAACATATATATCCCAAAAATCTCCAGCAATCTCATCCTATAAGACGAAATAAATTGAACGATTTGGTACGTGTCGTAGATTTGATAAATCAGCAAACTGAACTTCTCGAGGCTCTAAGCTGGAAATAAAAGGTCATTAGTACCAATAGCTCATTCAGTATCAGTAAGATGACACTGAAAATTGAATTAAATTCCAAAATTAAAATTGGCAAGTTTCTGGAGATCTAAAGGTAATAGCTATACTATTAGGACTTCAAAGTACATTTACAAAGCACTTATTTTTGTTATATGTCAGAAAAAGAATGACCCCAAAGAACTTATTTCAAGCCAGGCACTTCTAACATAGAATACATCTCCCTTGTCGATCCACAGAAAGTCCTTCTCCTTCTTCTGCATATAAAGCAGCTGTGGACAAACAGATTGGTGACTTCAAATACCTGATATAGTCTACTGCAAAATACTTAAAGAAGTATATTCACTAGGATGTAGGTTTTTTCCTGAATGACTGTATGGGTGCAGCTAGCAACCAAAAGGAGAAAGTTTTTATCAGGACAATGAAAATACGGTA
>NW_019423900.1:0-2495 GCF_000390285.2 Anoplophora glabripennis | reverse complement strand
TCTTCGTATATTCAGCTCTAAGACTGGATTGATCTGTCACAATACACTGGCTCCTGCCCTATGATGTATCCAGTAAAATATACTAATGTACACCTATTACCTGTTAGCATTAGTGTTACCCGATAATTACCTGAAACGAAATATTACCACGCCCATGGTCGGTTCTTATCTCGGGGTTTTATTACTCTCTTTCATTTCCAAACAGACTATAATAGAATATCATTTTCCTTTATGCAAAGTGAACGACAATTTCTGCAAGTCAGCAGTAACTGGTTTAATGAGAGTGTTAATTGGTTAATTTATAAAAATTTTCGTAGAAATTATAAAGAGCTTATCTTAAATACTAAAAAAAAGCGTATAGTGAATTTATCAGTACATCAACAAATATGAATGACTGATGGAGGTTGGTAAATGTTGAAAAGTTTTATCTCGTAATGATTAAAATAAATATTTTTGTGATACTGCCGAATTTCTTATTAACTCCTTTGTAAGTAAAAGAGATGCCGAAGATTTCCTCAAGGGTACTCTTGCATCTAAATATAGTTTTTATTTAAATCCCATTATTCCTCTTGAAGTAAATGAGGCTATTAATATGTTAAATAATTCTCACAGTCTGGATGTATTTGACATAAATAGTAAAATTGTAAAAAATACAGCTGATATATTATTGCAGTCACTTACATCTTTAATTAATATATGTTTTTGTACGGGCACTTTTCCTGACATTCTTAAAATTGCACGAGTTTAAAAAAGGTGACTGTAATAAAGTGGAAAATTACCGTCCCATCTCTATCATTCCCGTTTTTGGAAAAATTTTAGAAATTATTCTAAAGCAAAGGCTTACTAGTTTTTTTTAAGTAATCTTTTGTTAAATGTATATCAATTTGGATTTAGAAGTGGCCTTTCTACTACCCATGCTCTCTCTAAACTAACGAAATTTATTGTTGAAGGACTTCAGGAAGGTTTAAATTGTACTATTACAGCTTGTGATCTAACCAAGGCATTCGACTGTACTTCACACGATATATTAATTAAAAAATTAGAATATTATGGGGTAAGGTGCTTACCAGCTCTGTTACTGCAATCATATTTAAAAAATCGTAAACAATTTGTTTCAATTAATGATAGTAACTCTAGCATTCAATTAGTTCGATATGGAGTACCTCAGGGTTCTGTACTAGGACCACTTTTATTTTTAATTTATGTAAATGATTTTATACATTTTATGTTGCCAAAAAATGTATTCTCTTTGCTGATGATACAACTCTGTTTAATAGAAATTATAGTTTAGAATCCCTGATGGACTCTGTGTTGGGTACCGATGAGATGGCAAAAAATTGGTTTTCTGCAAATAATTTAACCAACAACCCAGAAAAAACTCAGAAATTGTTTTTGTCTAATAAAATGACCAAACATAATAATAATAGTATGTATTGGGAGTGGATATTGATTCAGGTTTATCCTGGAAAGATCATGTAAACAACCTCTGTGTTAAGTTGTCAAGTATAATATTTTTATTTAGACAGTGTGCTCGTCAATAATAGTGATATCTTACGTGATATCTATTTAATTTATTTCATTCAGGCACTTCATATGCTGTCGTTTTGTGGGGTAATTCTAGTGCGACCGGAAAAGTTTTTCGTCAACAAAAGAAAATAATTCGTATTTTAATATAATGCCCTTGCCTTCTTTATTTATTTATCAGTCTTTTAGACATACATAGTAATAGGAAAGATTTTAGTGTACAAGGTGACCTTCATAGTTACAATACAAGGAAAGCAAATTTTTTGAGACCTCCTAAATTTAAATTAACAAAATCCNAGTATAATGCCCTTGCCTTCTTTATTTATTTATCAGAGTCTTTTAGACATACATAGTAATAGGAAAGATTTTAGTGTACAAGGTGACCTTCATAGTTACAATACAAGGAAAGCAAATTTTTTGAGACCTCCTAAATTTAAATTAACAAAATCCTAAATTTAAATATGTATAATAAACTAAGCCCAATAACTAGATCGTTACAATTTATAACATTTAAAAATAAATTAAGAAGTTATTTTACAAATAAAGCTTTTTACTCTGTAAAGGAATATTTTGAAAATACCAATATGATTTAACTTGTATGATTTCTCCTGAGGTGCACTTTTTATACTGCCATTCTCTTATGTATTCCCACTTTTTATTGTATTTTAGATATTAAGTTGACTTTTATTAAAACTTGTTTTAATAGTTCTGTATAGGATTTATATGGTTTTTAAATTATGTGTTATGACAGCAGAAATAGTTCAGGGTATAATTTGTGCGAATGTATGTATACATGGTATTGTCTGTTTTACAAACTGAAAATTTACATACCACATTTGTACGAATGTAGGTAAACAGTGGTCAAATATTTATCTATCTATCTATCTATCTATCTATCTATCTATCTATCTATCTATCTATCTATCTATCTATCTATCTATCTATCTATCTGTCTATCTGTCTATCTGTCT
>NW_019423899.1:0-2482 GCF_000390285.2 Anoplophora glabripennis | reverse complement strand
CAAGGTCAAACCAAGGTCAGCAGCATATTCTCTTGACATCCTTCAAATTTTATCTGAAACTTTTTTTGATAAGATTCAATCCTGAAAAGTTATCAGGTGGTGCGGATTGGTAGGTATTTATAAGGGCGAACCCATGGTTGCTCTTTCCACAAAATTGATATCTAAAGAAGAAGAAGCTCCACCTGGTGTACAACCTTGCCAAATCTACTAAATTCTCATCCTTATATTCTTAAAATAAATCTTTGATGGAGTTCTTCTCTAAAGCTTCTTTAATTGGCACTTTTGAGAATAACAACGCGACGTTACATCAAAACTCACTAATATCAGCTGGGTCTAGTTGAATTCCCTCAATTTTGTCAATAAAATCTCCAGCGTTTTTGACATGGTGTTCGTCATTTTGTTGAAATGCTGCTAAGTTAATCGTCAATAATGGCCAATGGTAGTGTTGGGTTTTCGGGAAAAAGTTATTCTTGATCAAAAGTTTTGCTTATCTTTGGAAGCCATGGGCACTAATCAAATATGTAATAAAACATACAAGGCGCCCAAATAATTTCGAAAGGTGAAAGTTTCCCTAATCAGAGTACCTTTAATTCTTGTAATCTTTAAAAACTGTATTTAACAAAATTGTTTGAGAACTCAAGAAATGCTTAAATACGAGGTTTAGTCAGAAAACAATAATAATCACATTTTGCAAATAAAAAGACGCCGTAATTTTTAACTATCTTACATACCATATAATTACCACAGATATTTCCGTATCAATGTCAAAGTTCACATATTTATTTTTATTAACTGAACACCGAAAAATTGTTATTAATAATAACTAATATATATTAACCCTGCTGCAACGAATTTATCTTGTGAAATGTTATGGAATCGGGAATGTTTCGTATATACAGGGTGTGCCATTTAACACTCCCGCTGCCAATATCGCCGAAATGAAGAAATTTATTTTAGTTCCGAAAACTGGGGTTGTTAGGTCCCTCGAATAGCTTCAAATGCAGTTAGAATTGTTAATTGCAATCTTTCTGTATAGATGGCGTTTCGATATTAATTATTTTTTTCGTATTAATACCATATCTTCATTTGAATAATTCATTATGTAAAAATATTTTAATAACTATATGTTAAATTGAAAGACGCAAGCTGATAATAATTAATTATGATAAATAACACAGCCACACAAAAAAAAGTAGTCTACTTTTCATGTGACATATGTTATCTGTAGTATTTTTGCCTCCTGATCACGAATCCGGTGTCAGAATTGAGCTATCACATCACAGGAATTTCCTAACCTGAAAAAACAGGTAAAAAATAGCAAAAATTCATGAAAAAGTGCTGGGAAAGATACAAAAAAATTTTTTCTATATTCAAATGTTCATTTATATAGTTAAGACCCCGCCCAACGTGAATCCGCGGTAAGAATTAATGATTCTTTTCCTAACTTCAAAAAAACGGGTCAATTAAGGTCAGATATCACGAATTTTCGAACAATAACAGATTCGCGCCAAATTTGGGGGTATACGGGAGTTTTTGGGGTCGCTGACTACGGATTCGAGGTCAATTTTGCAAAATTCAAGATGGCGGATCCAAAATGGCCGACCAAATTTTCAAATAATAACAGAATAGCAGCAAATTTGGTATACGAGTGTTTTTGGGGTCGCTGATTACGTATTCGAGGTCAGAATTGCGAAAATCATTTTGTAATATTTTACTTTATAACCCGAGTAACCAATCATGTGTAACCTACTTTTTTTGGGATATATCTTGTTCTTTTTTCTGCAAAAGATATATTCACGGGTTGAATTTTGTAAATCTGATCTCGGATTCGTGATCAGCGACCCCGAAAACCCCCTTCTACCAAATTTGGCGCGAATTTGTTACTTTTTGAAAATTCGTGATATCTGACCTTAATTGACCCGTTTTATTGAGGTTACAAAAAGAACCATCAATTCTAACCGCTAATTCAGGTTCGGCGAAGTCAAATGAATATTTGAGTATAGAAAAAAAAATTTGTATTTTTCCTATAACTTTTCATGAATTTTTGCTATTTTTTACCTATTTTTTGAGGTTAGGAAATTCCTGTGATGTGATAGCTCAATTCTGATACCGGATTTGTAATCAGGAGGCAAAAATACTACAATGTTTCGCATGAAAAGTACAGACAGCTTTTCTATTTTTGTGTGGCTGTGTAATTTGCCATAAATGTTTTATTTTAAACAAATGACATGACCCATCTATGACTGAATTATTTAATAATATTTGATAAAATACGATTCGTCTCTGCCCCTTATGAGATTTACCATTGTACAATTTTTTTTCTGTAGCTGATCATTTGTTTTTTATAATTTACTGTTTGTTAGCTAGTATGTGATGTGAATAAAGCTATTATACTTAACAATATTTAAAAAAATATATTTTGTCTCAGTATGACAAACAAAATAATAGATTTTCCTATTACATCATACATTGCATATTGAAG
>NW_019423898.1:3304-7803 GCF_000390285.2 Anoplophora glabripennis | reverse complement strand
TTGGCAACTGAGTTAAAACGTCATTTTTATACACATTCAAATACAACAGCTGTCAAATACCACAATAGCACAATAATGATGACTCCTTTCAAACAACAGAATTTTTGTTTAATTTCCTGCAAGGCCTACTATTGCTATGTTAGCTTCTTTTAATTCCTGCCGACTGCAGATTATTTTCGTTGTTTTTGCTGACTTCTAAAACGGCTACTCCAATAAAGAAATGTGACTTAACATTTTTTATTTAGAATTTGATGACTTTTCAAATTGTGTTAAAAAAATACAGTGAAGCCATTTAAAAAAATATTGCTTTAGTAGCTACTGAAGATATCTGGCAACGCCGGAAATTTTTCTTAGTCAAGTTATTTCCTACAACTTTGCATTTGGAAGTACTAGTCTATCACTTCAAATAAAAAAGTTAACCTATGTCAGGTTTTAAAAAATTATACTGTATACGACGATTCATTAATGCTACAAAAAAATTCAAATGCTGGTTTCTTATAAAAATAAGAATATAAAGTTCCTATAAACAAGTGTCCGAAAACGCTTTATTTTTNATTACGTAGATTTAAGTCACCAATATGAAGAAAAATTAATTCAACTTTCTCTTTTGGATTAAACAACTGATTCATATTGGCAACTGAGTTAAAACGTCATTTTTATACACATTCAAATACAACAGCTGTCAAATACCACAATGACAACACAATAATGATGACTCCTTTCAAACAACAGAATTTTTGTTTAATTTCCAAGGACTACTATTGTTATGTTAGGTTCTTTTAATTCCTGCCGACTGCAGATTATTTTCGTTGTTTTTGCTGACTGTTCTAAAACGGCTACTCCAATAAAGAAATGTGACTTAACATTTTTTATTTAGAATTTGATGACTTGTCAAATTATGTTAAAAAAATACAATGACGCCATTTAAAAAAATATTGTTTTAGTAGCTACTGAAGAAATCTGGCAACGCCGGAAATTTTTCTTAGTCAAGTTATTTCCTACAACTTTGCATTTGGAAGTACTAGTCTATCACTTCAAATAAAAAAATTACACTCTATAGGACGATTCATTAATGCTACAAAAAAATTCAAATGCTGGTTTCTTATAAAAAAAATAAGAATATAAAGTTGCTATAAACAAGTGTCCAAAAACGCTTTATTTTTAGATAGATATATAAAAAAAATACATTTTCTCAAATATTTCTGAAGATATTTAACGTACCACGATGAGTTTCAGAATAAAGATTTATCTAATTAACCATAAAATTTGCTGAAACTTTTATAAATGTTTTATTCAGTGGCGGAGCTCCCGAAAGTAATTAAGTAATAAATTGAATTTGAGTATTTTAGAAATCTAATGAAGTCAAGCAATGTTCTATAAAACCAAAAATGTAGGTATGCACAAGATATTTTATCTCACATACAATACTCCTAACATTGCTGGGAATTCGGTCTCGTGATCAAGAACGCTTTGTGATGTCATTTAGTGCTTCCAGGAAAACCACCTGCTTCTGAGCTGTCTGACATCTAGTTTACAATTCCTATGCTGATGATGTGGAACCTAACCTAAAAAACATAGAGAGAGCCTCGCAGCAAAGTGAATTTGGCTCTCGTTGTATGCTCATACTTTCGGACGATACCAAAAAAAATCTTATGAACATTTTTTGTAAAACAAGTAATATAAAGTTGTTTTAAGTATCGCAGTGTCATATACCAGTAATAGAAGTTAATAATAATAACTTGAAAATTGTCTGCTTTTCAAAAAAAAAATGGAACATATCTTTTCTTTTAGAAATACAATCAAATTTCTAAAATCCCTAGTGACGTCATATTTCTGGAGTCCCTAGAGGTAGTCACCTTCTGTATCTTTACACATTAATATCTATAACATTTTTTATATCTAAGTTCAATTGATGTTTAATTAGATAAGGGGTTATTTCAAACCGCATAACTACTTTAACTACGATAAACGTCTTCAGAAATATTTTAGAAAATGTGACACATCCTGCATCTCGAATAGAAAACATATCCGGACACATGTTTATAGGATAATTTTTCTTATTTTTTACAAGGAATCTCCACCTGAATTTTTCCACAATATTAATTAATCGCCCTGTATATCACTTATCATAAAAAAAACTCTTGTCTGCCAAGGGTGTTAATGGTAGAAATACGCTGAAATGAGAACTGGTTATAAACTTAAGTTAGTTAAGGTAAGGGGAGACATTTACAACCAATAAGCCAGTGAAGCATTGCTTGATGCATGGAGCAGTGCTTCGGCATATTTGTACCCGATGAGATGAAAATACAAGAAATAGAAAAGATGTAACTGTGTATTCTTTCAGGTGTGTCGACGACTTGAATAAATTGCTAGGTGTGCCAATTGCACTGTTAATGGTCACTAATGTTTCCCTGATGTGTATAAGTATGTATAACATAACAATGAAGTAAGTACTATTTTTGAAATAATTGTTTTTAGTTCTATAATGAAGTTACCTTGTCAAACGTTACATAATATGAAGTTACATCATTGCCGTAAAAAGCAGAAAGAATCTTAAATTAGTACATATTTATTAGCAATTAAAAAGAACATAAAACAGAAAACTTCTTGAAAACCATTGCTTTCACGCTGGTATCTACGCATAACGTAACTTGCTTATCCTGAAGATCAACTTAATAATGTTGTCCATATTAGATAGAACTCTCAAACTCTGTTTATACAGGGTGTCTCATAATTAGCTGCCAACCCTGAACAGGCCGATTCTATGACCAAAGCTAAGTAAAAAAGTTCATATGAACATGGGTCCGGAAATGCTTCCTAAGGGCACAGGGACCCATTGAAGAGGGAGGAATGGAAATCATTTTTTTGCAATATCTCTCAATCGCGTTGTGATAAATGAATGAAATTTGGTATACACAGCTAAATTTTGATGAGCAATTTGATGGACTAATCCATTTATTTCCACAAGGTCCATTGGGGTGGGTACGGGGGGGCCCTTGGTACTTTGCGTGTGTAACTTTTTCATCTTTGACTTTTTAACAAATTGGACAGCAAATTCCGTTTTCCCGAACTGTTTTACGTTAAAAAGGTACTCTTGTTTCAAATCGTTATCTTTAACGGTTTCTGAGAAAATCGCTCTTGAATTAATCCCACTTTGGTCTATTTCATAGTAATTTAAACAAAAAAAATTTTTTGTTTAAATTTAATCTAATTTTAATAAAAAAATAATAATAAAAAATTAAATTAAATAAAAATTAATTCTTTAAATGGAAAAGAGAGGAAAGGAAAATTATTATTATTATTTTTTGTTTAAATTTGAAAATACAATATATTTTGCATTGCAAATTCAATATTCTTAATTTGTGTGTTACATTTTTTTGTTTATATTAGAATTAATGTTTTTACTATGTAATTTGAGAAGGATTTACTTATTTTTATATTTTCAGCTGTCAGTTTCTTTTTCTAAATTAATTATTTGTAGTGAGTGAAGTTTGAGTTATGTATAGGGTGTCCCAAAGTTCGCGTCATAACAGACAAACGAAAAACGATAGTAAAATCTGTTTAGATGGCGTAAATCGGGACTCGCTAAGATCCGTTTTACACTTGAAAAACATTTTTTTCAAAATTCAGAAAATAAAAAAATTACGTCATCAACTTTTTTTCCATGAACATACCCAATTTTTTATGATAACTAAAATTATCTATTTTTTATGAACATTTTTTGTGCAGAAATTTTTTCTCTATCTCTACTCCTTAAAAGTTTCAATAACAAGCATTATACAATAATGTATCCTATTCTATTGGAATTAGTCATTAGTTAATCAACATTGATGTGAAAACAATGGCAGAAACTGCTGTCACAAGTCTGTTTACATATTAGTTTCTGACAAACGCTATTTCTTGCATGATAAATAAACTAGTAAGTGGTTGCTAAAAATTTAAAAATGTTCACAAACAATGTAAAAGGTGGCATGTTTCAATTCATAGTGAATGTCAAAAAATGCCGGAAGAGCTGCTAACTTGTATTATGAGAGATATCCAGAGCGTCAAGCTGTTAACTCAAAAATATTTGCTAGATTAGAACGAATTTTGCGTGCTAATGAAAATGCATTTTCATAAAGAAAAGGGAATGGAATTTCAAAATCAGTATGTAACAATATACCTAGGTTATTACAATATTTTGAGGAAAATCCTAGAAATTCTATACGACAGGCCAGTTTTGCATTAAATTGAATGCTGAAAATATACTTAATTATGTAGTCCAAATAATGGTTAATTTGGAAGTAATAATAGACTCTTACAGTACATTCTTCGAACCGATGAGAGACGTTTTATAAGTTTTGGCAAGCCAAATAAAAGAAACGAACATTACTGGGCCATGCCACCTGGATTTCCTAACATTTGACCTGATACCTGCTCTAGCTGTGATTTTCCCTCATGAAATTGATCCAGATATACCGAATGAAAGAATTTGGTTCCAACAAGATGGCGCTCCCCCA
>NW_019423898.1:0-551 GCF_000390285.2 Anoplophora glabripennis | reverse complement strand
GCCCAGGAACGACTTATGTTGGTAGGCCCTAACCACCATTCAGTGCAGGAATGAGGGAAACCTGGATAACCTCATTAATTAGGGGGGTGGTCAAATGCCAACCGGTGTCAATCTCTCACATTGACCCAAGCCAACATTCTTCCACCCTACCATACCTGCACAGAGGGTGCCAATCCTCCGTACAAGCATAGCTAATCTACGGTCTACCGGCCGCGGGATTTGAAACCCGGGCAGATCGACACACCGATTTAAGTACTGACGCCTTAAACCGTGCGGCTATCGACCGTGTGAAAGTAAATATTTAAAATTTCTAACATTTTTCATATTACTTACTAATTTAAATAAATTCCAAAAATGTATCTAAAAACGTACAATTTCTTTGATGCCAAAGTCTAGCTATATAAAATATATTTAATTAGACAATCAGTAATTATATAAAATAAAAATAGAAAATGATCTCTCTACAATGTAGAGAGATCATCAAAATGTATATGTAGAGTCTACATATACATTTTTGACAAAAAAAAATACGACATATTGAAATCGTAAAT
>NW_019423897.1:0-2924 GCF_000390285.2 Anoplophora glabripennis | reverse complement strand
ACCAATTATTCTAGTTAAAAATTCATGCAATACTAAATGCCATGGTTAAACCGGTACATTCAGAAAAATTTTTAACGTGTCAGATTTTAATTTGCCTTGATAAGTTACCTCTTATTTGTTAGATTCACAGGTCAACAAGGGTCAAGAAGCAGACACACTAATATGCATTGCCGAAGGATTTTGGTGCGCTGAATCCGAATCTGGCCGCAGAATTGCTCTATCACGTCAGGTTTTTGAGATATGCTAACCTAAAAGTGCAAATAACACTGTTTTTCGTCATATTTGGGGTTATGTAGTAATGCCATATATTCTTTTTCAAAAAAAAAAACATATAATTTAAAGGTACAAGGTTCCCTCTTTCGAATGCCGTTGAGTTTGCTCAAATATCTTTTATTTTCGTTGAGATAGCACAAGTTGGAATTTCTAAGTTTCTCAGTTTCTTAATATGTGAAAATCTACTAAGGATCCCTTAGACGTCAAACAGTTGATTGCAGTTCAGAAACCTTCAATACATACGAACTCAAACTCACAAACTCCAAATCCACAAACCCACAAACCCCAAACCCACAATCCCTAAATCCATAAACCCCAATCCCACAAAACCCGAACCTACAAACTCTAAGCTTACAAACCCCAAGCACCAACTCCAAACCCACAAACCGTATGGTTATGATGTTTCTGAATTGCAATCGACTGCTTGATGTCTAAGGAATCCTTAGTAGATTTTCGCATTTTAAGAAACTGAGAAACTTAAAAATTTCAACATATGAGATCTCAACGAAAAAAAAGATATTTGAACAAACTCAACGGTATTAGAATGAGGGAACCTTGTACTTTTAGATTCAATGTATTAGTTTTTTGAAAAATAATAGATGGCATTACTACATAACCTCAAATATGACGAAAAACAGTGTTTTTTGCACTTTTAGGTTAGGATATCTCAAAAACCTGACGTGATAGAGCAATTCTGCTGCCAGATTCGGATTCAGCGCACCTAAATCCTTCGGAAACATATATTCAAGTTTCTGCTTCCAAAAAAAAAAGTTAAATTTTGTTGGTCTGTTTTATAATAAAAACACATATATACGTTGACAAGCATGTATGGGCTAATACTAAATAAACGACTTTGCCATCTAGTGCGAAATAGTGGAATTATTTAAAAAGTCCATATATTCCGGCGGTCCATAAATACAGGAACTACCTTAAATATATGTAGAGCCTTCATAAATGATTACAATCCACGTGACAGAAGAGATTAATGTAACCATTAACTTAAAAACTATTAAAGTTAGATCCTTTTACTCTTTGTTTTTTATAAAGCTGTCAAATTCTCGAACAATTTTGTTTATTCAGCTGTTAATAAAAATTCCAACAATCCATATGTCCTTGATATTATAATATTCTTGAAAATCTTCATAATTAACAATAGATGGCAAAAGTACAAGCAAAATACTTTAACAATATTAAATTTAATAACTGTCTCCCTTTCACTAAACCCACCTCACTTTTCCATGCATTTTGAACGTTTTTATTTATTGCTTTTCGATTTTTTGCCTAATAATTTCTTAACATACTTGCCAGATTTTATTTTCTAAATCCCTTCTTGTATGAGGTGGGTTAATAAAGATGGAGATAATTCTTTGTCGTTATGCTATTTTGTTTGTTCTATTGCCAGGTACATATTACTTGATGTGAATATTGTTGCGTTCATTGAAAATATTCATATTACCTCTTTTTAATAAATGTGTCAAAATTTGGGGTAAATAGATTACAACTTTTTGTATGTCACATAAAAAACTTCATAAACAACAAAAAGTAAAAGGAAAAGTTTATCTAAATATGATACCTTTTAAATTAAAGCTTACCTTACATTACCTTGCCTTGCCTTGCCTTGCCTTGCCTTGCCTTGCCTTGCCTTGCCTTGCCNTTACCTTACCTTACCTTACCTTACCTTACCTTACCTTACCTTACCTTACCTTACCTTACCTTACCTTACCTTACCTTACCTTACCTTACCTTACCTTACCTTACCTTACCTTACCTTACCTTACCTTACCTTACCTTACCTTACCTTACCTTACCTTACCTTACCTTACCTTACCTTACCTTACCTTACCTTACCTTACCTTACCTTACCTTACCTTACCTTACCTTACCTTACCTTACCTTACCTTACCTTACCTTACCTTACCTTACCTTACCTTACCTTACCTTACCTTACCTTACCTTACCTTACCTTACCTTACCTTACCTTACCTTACCTTACCTTACCTTACGTCGTTTATGATTACGTCTTGAGCATGTTTAAAGTTATTTTATGCAACTTTGGCAGAGAGGTTTCTGGAGATGCTAAATAATTAATTTAAAAAAAAATTGCATTTTTTTTAAACACTGCGCTCCTTTTTTGACTTCCAAATAACCAAGTGTAACAATGTATATATACTTATATATTATATTTCAGTCAGAATTCCATTTTTCTATTTATTGTCCATTCAGACAAATTCTTCCTGTGTATTTCTTCTACTGTTTCAAATAACAAATTTAAAGTATCCAACCAATGACAAAAAAAATAGGCATTTTATTTTTTTTCCACACTTTCCTCGCCTCTTAAATTAACAACATTCCGAACACATGCACTGTAAGAAAAATTGGACTTATTTTCACTCAATTTCACTCAATAATATATCAATTTCTGTCCACACACGATTCAGTGAAATATTTCTCTATTAGTATGAGTACATACAAGTAAAATTTTAGGAGTGAAACTATCAGTTTTACTTCAAATATTATCAAAAATGTGTAAAATTATCAAAATGCTCTATACCTTTTTTTGACTGTTTTTGAAAAATTACATATATTGTATTTCCTTTCGGCATTAATAAATACCCACGACTTCCTAACGTATTTTTATGATATTAAAAAAT
>NW_019423896.1:0-2484 GCF_000390285.2 Anoplophora glabripennis | reverse complement strand
CTGTAGGTATTCTTAAAAGTCATTATTTTCCTTTACTTTTATAAAATTCTTTTCTATTCCAAAAAATATATCTCTGTTTTGTTTTCCACCTGAAGAGTTTTCATATGTTAATAATTTTACAGCTACTTACCGGTAAATTTGTTGTTTTTTTTTAGTAAGTATAGTATGAATTGTTTGCCGTTTTACTAACTACGTTCGACATAATTACACACAATTATGCATCAAAAGACAATTAAAATCGTAAAAGTAATCTTTCGATTACTGGAAAATCGGCGACTAAAGGCTGGTTTTCATTTAGAGTACTGCGCTCCGATCAAGTTCCGTTCATGTTGTGTCGTCTAGATTCTCAAACTTATATTTCTCCATATAATAACACGGAAAACATCAATTCACATTTTCACTTGAACTGTCCTGTTACAACTGTGCGCCTGCTGTTCATTAACCGTTGCGTTGGTTGCCAATTGCTCGAGGAAGCGATTCGCGACATAGGACCTGCCTGCGGTTAGAAGATAGGTAGATCTAAATGCTGAGTTCTTCTTCTGAATATGTGGACGAAGAAATTCCAATAGGTCACGAAATTTTGGATAACTCATTAGGAAATATTTCACAAATTTGTTAGGATCATCCCATCAATGTGTAGAAAATTGTGTGAAATTCCCCTTCCTCATCTCTTGCCCGGTACAAGGGATGAATCCAGAATCTCTTCTTTCTCCTTTTCTGTTTTCGCTTGAGAAGAATGTAAGCATAATATGTTACCACAACCTCTTCCTCGTCCTGATTCATGTAAACTGACACGTTGTAATTTGACAACAACAGTACCTGAACGTACAGTGAAAATGCAGGCAACACGACACGACAGGTGCACAGTGGGTACACGGTATGACGCCTCATATGAAAACCAGCCTTAAACCGACAGCTAGGCAGCTCACGTGGCTGACTGAGGGCGTCAATGGCTAGCGGACCGAATGTGACAGCTCTAATAATGACTGTTTGAACAGTTCTTATAAGAGAGCCATCTTGACAAAGACGCATTCACTTCAAAAACAGCTACTACAAAGACGTCTTTTTGTTTCCATATTTTAATTAGAACTGTTTCGTCGAAAGGACTATCTAATGAAGACCACTGTGCTATTTATCTGAAATTTCAAAACTATTATATCCTTAATGATATGGGGATTATTTTGAATATTTCAATTTACTGTATGGTAAAGTACACGAAAAAATAAAAGCTATATGTCTCGAAAATGAAACGCTTCCGAACTTTTATTCTTATTTTGACCACCCAGTTCAAATTTAAAATTTGGACAATTCATCCTATCTCACTCAGAATTATCACAATTTACACAAGCACAAACAGTTACAGAAAGGTTATCAAAGGAATTCCCGTCATTTAATGGAGTTATTTCTTTGTATGTTTATTGAAATTTAATTAGCGATAGTTATTGTTTTCTTTCAAAGTAGGTAAGGTCATTAGCTATAAATAAAATTGATAAACGTTATTTATTTATCTGTTATTTTTTTCTCCCATTCTGGATTTTTTTAGAAAAAAAATTGGGAAGTTTGAAAAATTAATTACCTGTTACTGTATGAAAGAGAGACATATTTATATTTAAGGTGTTGCCTGAGTGTATATAGGTACATTTTTAGGTATAATAGGAGGTTTCATATAACATACAATATTACATTGAATATTGATTTAAAATATTTCGCTTTCGTCTAATTATTTTTTTGAATTTAAATATAAACTTTTGCATTGTAAATTAGTGAAACACGTACAAAATAAGTGTCTGTCAATTTTACCTGACCTTCAGTATTTACAATGGACATGCTTAACTGTTACGAGTAGAAGAAAGAGTCTTTGAAGTTGGATAAGCAAGTAGTTATTATTTAATTGAATAATTTAATAAATTTATTACATAATATGTTTATCAACAAAATGAAGATATTAAAAATGCGTGTTTATATACAGAGTAGTAATTGTTAAATTATTAATTTTTAACAAGTTCGCGAAATTTTAATTATTATTGAAGTCTAATTTTCTTTTTTCCTCATAATTGTTTTCTCCTATCAGATAATGCCTGCTACGTAAATTCATCATGTGGCGGCTTGTCTAGATTTGTTATAAAAGAAATGATGAGTTTAAATGACATTATAACTGAGGTATAGAGAAGCATGCACGTAACAATAAATTATATTTAATTAGAAGTAAGTAACCTACATACAATGCACAAAATTCCTGTTTCTAGGTTATTACACATCACATCGTGATCATGAATCAGGCAGGTGTGTATGGTAATAGTAATAATGGATGGTTACTAATCGCAGTAATTTTTGTTGTAGAATATATTAACAAATAATTGTTGTTAGGTTCTTAATTTACTAATGAGTAATAATAAAATAATACTGGAATCTAAGTACAATACACCTGTACTGTACACGCTAGTAGTCAGTATCGATGGATGTTACCTTCAATTATTACAACGC
>NW_019423895.1:0-2503 GCF_000390285.2 Anoplophora glabripennis | reverse complement strand
CACTCTGTATTATTATTTCTTTTTTACTGAACTGAAATTTTATATTTGGGATTAACATACTCGAATTAATTAGTGAATGACACAAATCATGTCGTATATTTATGTTACATGAGTTTTTTAAATTTTCATATTCAAATAATGTCAAGTGCTACTCATGATACGTATGGTAAATGTTCATCGAAAATATTTAACAACCTTCAGCGCATCACTGAAAGTCCTTACTAACTACAAACACAGAGTTATGAATCGTGAATAGATTATTTAAATAATATCTTTGTATGAAAAATTGCTATAGTGGACTGTATTAAATAAAATAAAGGTTTGTAAATGCTTTGGCCACTTACCAGTACAGAAAAATGGTGCACTTTCATTGTTGTCGTATTAGTATGGAGAGAAGGAAGGAAAGATAGTTAATGTAATACTAATACGAGCCACTAACTAGTGATGCGGTAATTCTATAATTTAATACCTGTACTCGCGTAACTTTTCTAAAATTTTAATTTGTAAAAATCTATACTAATGAACGCGGTTCTACACTATACTATCTTATCAGAGATTTTTGCACACACACCAGAAAAGAAAATAAAAAGGAACAGTTTTATTTAAAAAATTGTACATGGTACGCCATCTGTGACAAAGGATATAAAATAATTAAAGAAATCATTTAAATCTATTTAATATGGCTTAAACAATAGTAGGGTATTTTAACCGATTCTCAATCTCCCCCTCGTCTCACCCCTCACCCCCTCGGCGACCTTGAATGACCCCTGCGGTGACGCGTTGAAATTCATATTAGTTGACTTTGAATGACCTCTGCGAAGTTGGATATTACTTGAAGTTTGAAGATATCCTATATGACATTGAAAGTCATATTCGTTGGAAACCTTCATTTGACCTCTGNGTCGGACTTACTGAATTCATTAGGTATTTGCCTTTACAGCTACTAGAAAATCATCCTGATGGGCTCTTTCACAAATTACTTCATTTAACGAACTAATTAAATTAAATGTTTTACTAATATGTATTAGATTTTAAGAATTTGTGTTCTGAATATGTGTTTTTATCAATCCTTTATCTGAAAAACAATAACAAGTCTTTGTTGCAAAAAAATACAGAATTTACATTTGAAATTAACGTTCTTATTATGGATACAATAAAACACGTCATTACTGGTATATAAATGAATATATTTGTTTTTAGACAAGCACTGACAACGTAATGGTAAATAAAATAAACACAAATTTATTAACAATTACAATGAACAAACATAACTTCTGGAAATTATATGTTTTATTACGCATCACTCTGTATTATTATTTCTTTTTTACTGAACTGAAATTTTATATTTGGGATTAACATATNGCAATAATTTCATATGTCAGTACCAACACAACTGATAATAGTGATTAGTTGCCTAAATATAAATCTATAATACACAGCATTTACGATCGGTTCCTCAAATGAAGTTTGAGTACGATTTAACTAAATCAAGTTCAGTTGCTAAAGTATCTATGGTAGATTTGATTGTTGTCGAAGAATTTAATTAAAATTCCTTTGTTAAATTGGCCGTTAAAAGTAAGCAGGAACTGCTTATATCTGTCGGACTTACTGAATTCATTAGGTATTTGCCTTTACAGCTACTAGAAAATCATCCTGATGGGCTCTTTCACAAATTACTTCATTTAACGAACTAATTAAATTAAATGTTTTACTAATATGTATTAGATTTTAAGAATTTGTGTTCTGAATATGTGTTTTTATCAATCCTTTATCTGAAAAACAATAACAAGTCTTTGTTGCAAAAAAATACAGAATTTACATTTGAAATTAACGTTCTTATTATGGATACAATAAAACACGTCATTACTGGTATATAAATGAATATATTTGTTTTTAGACAAGCACTGACAACGTAATGGTAAATAAAATAAACACAAATTTATTAACAATTACAATGAACAAACATAACTTCTGGAAATTATATGTTTTATTACGCATCACTCTGTATTATTATTTCTTTTTTACTGAACTGAAATTTTATATTTGGGATTAACATATTCGAATTAATTAGTGAATGACACAACTCATGTCGTATATTTATGTTACGAGTATTTTAAATTTTCATATTCAAATAATGTCAAGTGCTAGTCATGATACGTATTGTAAATGTTCATCGAAAATATTTAACAACCTTCAGCGCATCACTGAATGTCCTTACTAACTACAAACACAGAGTTATGAATCGTGAATAGATTATTTAAATAATATCTTTGTACGAAAAATTGCTATAGTGGACTGTATTAAATAAATTAAAGGTTTGTAAATGCTTTGGTCACTTACCAGTACAGGAAAAATGGTGCACTTTCATTGTTGTCGTATTAGTATGGAGAGAAGGAAGGAAAGATAGATAATGTAATACTAATACGAGCCACTAACTAGTGATGCGGTAATTCTATAATTTAATACCTGTACTCGCGTAACTTTTCTAAAATTTTAATTTGTA
>NW_019423894.1:0-2511 GCF_000390285.2 Anoplophora glabripennis | reverse complement strand
CCACCTACGAAGGCTGTCCAGGCCTACACGAGATGAGGCAGGATAAAGAGGGATAATCCCCCTCGATCCCAAATCATTGAGGCCAATTTCTAGCATTGGAATAATGGCGCGAGTCACAGAGTAGAACCGTTGACTGATATAAGTTCTCAGTCAACGGTACAACGGTACAACGTTGGAAGTTAAAGAACTAATTCGTCACATTTTATTTAGGAAATTCTGAATTGGATAATTAATATTATTAATGTTTTTCTAGAAATTTATAAGTTTAAATTTTTTTTTTTTACTACACGACAAGTACATACGTCCACTAATTCAAATTCGACTTTTTCCAGCATTGGCAATAAAATGGACCCCTCCAAATAGGTACAATTCAAATCAGTATTTTACCAGTATTGATCCAGCATAGGTTCATAAGGTTGATTGCCAATATTAAACATTTTCTAGACCAGTATTGGCTATTTACATATCAAATACGTAAAGTTTACCATTACATTGCTATCATTTAACCAATGCAGGCCAAATCGCATATCACTGGCCTATGCAATTTATTTGTCGGGCCCGCGCCATGTACCAGGGGCCAACACTTTGCCATCATATACTGCGTTGGCCCAGAAATCGGCCAACGATAGTTTGTTTGTTGGGAAGATGGTGAAGAAAATACAACTGTTTGCTATTTATAAAAAAAGTTTAGTTTATGGATGGTTTTGAATCCATGTGATTTGAATCCATGGCTATTTGAAATCGCGTGTGTACACAAACAGACCAGGTGATTTGGAAGAACTTAAAAACCGTATTCGTTTTGAAATAAATCAAATCGACCCGGGACTGCTTGAACGAAGTGTAGACGGCGTTTACACACGCTTAGGACAATGCCAAATGGTACAGGGTGNATAAATGACACATGCCTTGAACCCTGCAATTGTGTTTTCCTTTGACCGAATGCCCACCGTTTCAATTGTCTCTTTTAAAAGCCTAGGGAACTCTGTTTTTGGCACGACACCGAAAATATGTCGCATCAAGCGGTTGTAAAAGGTGTGTCGAATTGGGCGGTAGAAGAATAAACTTAATTTCATTTTTTTCACAGTCCTGGATTACACTGTTGGTTATGTGGCTATTTAAGTTGTCGCCTATTAGAACTTTCGGTCCATTTAATTTTCAAAAATAAGGCAATGCAAGTGTTCTGAACCAATCTTCGAATAGCTCAGAATCAAACAATCCGCTTATAGATCGGTTATATCTAGAACCTTCGATGCCTCCTTCGGTCCATCCTTCATACGAATGTTTCGCTTTATATACGATGTATGGCGGCAATAAAGTGCCATCTGCCGCTATGGCAAACATAACCATGGTGCTACTTTTTGAAGAATCAATTAAGATGAACGTGTTTTGCGCCCCTTCTTGAAACCACTTTAACGGATCCTGGATCATCCACAAAATTAGTTTCATCGTAATTAATAATATTACAGGGGGAAATACCTGCTATGGATTGCTCTAGATGTTGGTAATATTCCTGTATCGTCTCGTAGCTTAATCCAGCTGGGACCCGCTTGGTGTTCTCTACTAATTTTATAGTTAGTTCCGGATGTCTTTCATGAATGTTTTAAACAGTCTATTACTCATATATATTAGAGCATTGTAGAACTTTGTTTTAAATAAATTATTTGTTATTTAATTTAACATTAGAGACATATATGTACTTATAAATTTGTTTAAACATAAAATTAACTTTTTCTTATTATTCCGCTATTATTAAAAATAACCCTTTAAAGACGAATTTAATTTTTCTTAGAAAACTCGACTTTTTTGTTAATAATGGCCAGAAAGAAATGGAAACAAAAGTAAATTGCGTTAAAGAAATAATGTTTTTATTCTACTTTTTTCAAAAATATGTGGTCCCATATTATGACCACAAGGGAACTAAAGACAATTGTGTAAAGCTAAACACAGGTTAATATTATTAGTTGTCTTGATGAAATGTATAGAAGCAGTTAGAGGCTTCCGTTAAACAAAGTCCAACTTTGCAACTTGAACAGTGCCATCTTGTCCGATGAGGCTTAGCACGCGTGCTACAGTGCGCACATCTAACTTTGGTACCATGAAGTGGTAAATGTGCACATTTGTCAAATTTTACTTCAGGGGGAACAGAAACTTTAAACTTATTTAGTACTGGACCTGTGCTTCTTCTACCTCTTGTTGGCACAGATGGATCTGCCCCGACTAGAGCGATAGTAACAGCCAGCCTAAAATCTTTTAAATTTAAACTTCTAGTATTCTGTAGTCGGTCTCTAAATATGATGTAGGCATTTACAAGACTCAAATCTAAAAAATGCCAGAACAATCTGTGCCACCATTTTCTAGATTTTCGGTTTACTTTCTACAAGGAAACAAACATGTCTGACTGATCTACATAACCCATATGGGAATTGTAATCCTTTACCAACTGCAAGCATGTAATGTTTTTTGATGAACCATCCTTTTGTCTTCTCGAAACATTTTGAACGTCAGTTGGAC
>NW_019423893.1:0-2487 GCF_000390285.2 Anoplophora glabripennis | reverse complement strand
AAAACAATAAGATATTCTTTTAACGTATCTAAAGATTACAATGTTTGCTCTTATTAACAAATCATTTTTCTTGGGGGTCCATTTATGATGAATTATCGGAACATTACTCAAAAATTGAGTCCTAAAAAGTTTGTAAAAGGCAAATGATTTGCAAAGTTGACGTATTTGTTATTTTCGCGTAAGGTGTTTTATTTTATAGGCATCTTTAATGTACGTTTTCAAAGTCAACGTCAAGCTGATAAATATAGCAATCCCAAGAAGTAGGTTAAGAAGACTAAGAATGTAGCAAAACTTACATAAACTTTAGTGCATACTTAGCTTCGTTAAAATTGTCTCTTTTCAAAAATACACCCAAAACATTAAAAAATTCAGTGATTAGAGTACTGCAGAGAAATGCTGCGCTTGAAAAATGGCGACCTAAACTATTTTGAAAAGGTTTGATGGACTGATGAGGTGAGTTTTACAACAGCTGACATTTATAATAGAAAAAATACTCATACCTGGGCAAATGAAAATCACTGTAATAGGAAAATTTCAAGTCAAGGAAGCACATCGTTTAATGATTGGTGCGGTATATTGAGCAATAAAATCATTGGCCCACTATTTTATGAAGGTTCTTTGACTGGTGTTACCTGCATATTCTTGAAAATCAAATAGAAAATAGAATGGTAATGGAGGAAATATTCAATGGCCTTCAAATAGCCCAGACCTTACACTCTTTTACAATTTTCTATGGGGTTACTTAAAAAACGAGGTTTTTAAGGAAACTAGTGTAAACATAGATGAACTAAGACATAAAGTTGATCAATGTATAAAAAATTTAAGTGAATTTAATTCCGATTTCATACTAAATACAGTTCTGAAAATTAATGAGGATTATACGAAGTTGAGCATCTGTGATCATTTGTGTTTTATTTGGTTTTTATTAATTAGGTATAAAAATTATGTTAATGTTACGACTTGTTAAAGTTAAGAATGATTTTCATTATTGTCATAAAATAAAAGGATAACTTTAAATTTTTGTTCTCACTAAATAGTATTTCTTTGTTATAGTAAATAAATTAATGATGATAAATAAACTTATGTCACTCGTTTGTTTGTTCTAATTGTCCATAGCCACTGCGATCCGTCAGACATAAATTTCCCTCGTTTTTTTCAAAAATAGTTTTAAACTGAAATATGTCTAAAAGTACCGAATGAAACAGGAACATATTATATATTTTTGAAAAGAGAAAAATTTTAAAAATATTTTTCGTTCTCACTAAACATTATTTCTTTGTTATAATAGCTTGTAGGAAATATGTAAATTAATGATGATAAATAAATTTCTGTCAAAGTCATTTGTTTGTTCCGTGTGCCTCGTCCATAACCACTGCGATCCGCCAGACAAAAATTTCCTCCTGATTTTCCAAAAATAGTTTTAAACAGAAATATGTCGAAAAGTCCTGAATCAAACAATAACATATCATATATTTTTGGAAAGAGAAAAATTTAACGAAGCTAAGTATGCACTAATATATAGGGTGTTCCATTAAAAAAAGATTTTTCTTTAATTTAATGATTTCCATTATTCAATTGTTTTGTGTGTTTTTTGTTATACAAATTCACAAAAAAAGCGAAAACCTTTGTTTTAAAAACTCTTCTACGCCTTTTTTTTACCTTCCTATCAAAGAAAAAATAGTAAAGACAGTTGTGGAAAGATATATCATATATTTGCTTTATATCCTGCATAATCGAGATGAAACCACTGCATGAGTATGTTTTCAACTGTTAAATTTCCTAAACAAATCATTAAATATTCTATTAAGAAAAAATAGACAATAGACATCTACAGGGTGTTTCATAACTCTACCGACACAGAGCAGGAACGAGTATCGTTGATATTGGCCTCTGTCTGAAGATGAGTGTTAAATTTTGAAAAACAATAATATTCTAGCAATGTTTTAAAGCAGAGCAACCAAATTTGGTACATGATTTGCGTTTATTGTTATCCTTTAATTGGTAAAAATATGAATTTATTGGAAGCCAATAAAGGCGTCCTTAAAATGATATCGATTTTTTTGTCAGTATGCCAATTATTAAATAGTTTTACCAGCATTACAGAAAATTTAATTTAAAAAAATTTTTTACTGTTACAAATTTTTCGAAAGAATAACGGTTTTTCAGAAAATCGGCATTTTGTGAAACAACGTCATTACTAATCGAATCGGACAAAAAGTAAAGTATGTAGTTTTACGACTAGTATAGACTATGATTTCATGTGTTATTTTTGGCTTTTATAAATTTACTATTCCATTGTCTTGGAAAATGCCCGCAAAATTTTCATTTCGTGAAACGAAACACGTATTAAAATTAGTTCATAAATACAAAAAATATATATATTTTTTTGGACGTGTTTCCAAACAGTTATTTCCAATTTCCTTAGCTAATCCCTTAAATTATATTTACCTCCCATGGAGCATATCTTATCTCTAACACCGTGTAAAC
>NW_019423892.1:0-2663 GCF_000390285.2 Anoplophora glabripennis | reverse complement strand
TTTTTCCGCAAGTTCTGCCTTCAGCTTGTCAAGTAATGATGCGTAGTATGCTCCTGTAATGGTTTTCCCTTTTTGAAGATAATCGATTGAAATAACTCAATGACTATCCCAAAAAACAGTCGCCATCACTTTCCTAGCCGAAAAAACAGTTTTTGCTTTTTTTTGGAGCCAGTTCCCCCTTTGCAGTCCTCTGTCTGGACTGTATTTTTGTTTCGGGCGTATAATGGTGTATCCAAATTTCATCTACAGTAATTAATCGGCGCCAAAACTCGGATTTATTGCGCCTAAACNGCGCCTTCCGGTCAATTAAAAAAAAATAAATAACACACAACGTAGGGATTCCTTATGACGATCACATATTTTTGGCCACAACTACGTTTACTTATTTTTTGTCGAACCTAGGGTTGTTATACTACACATTTAATGACAGCTCGATACTCGATTTTGTCCATTTTCATAAAAACACTCTTTCTTCTCAATAAAGGCAGTTACTAAATAAATGCAATAATACCAAGTAGGTTTCTTCATCCATGCGTAAATAATTAAACCAGTTATCTTTTTTCAAATTTTAATTCAGCTAACAAGTTTACATGCGAAAATAGTTGTATTTTTAAAAGCCAATCTTTAGACCATTGGGAACGTTTTTTTCCTAATTTTTTATTTTGCCACTAAAGCCGCTGCTACTGCCAATAAATGTTTCCGCTCCATGCTGCAGCACAATTCCTTAAATTCTGTATTAAGAAAAAACATTTTACTATCAAAGTTTTTTTAATATCTTGTTTTAAACAAAGAGTATGGCTTATTTTTGGTTCACTCAATGTTAATATTTTTTTTATGGGTGTTACAAATATTTCTTCATGAACATTAATTTATCCACATACTTAAAAATCTACATGCAAATTCATTTTTGTGCATTTTGCATTCAAAAGGTGTGCATGAGGCCTTATTAGTAACGCAAACGCTCCATTCCGATACGCCGCATTTTAAAATGCAAATGGAAGATATAAAAGGCGAAATGAAATGGCAAAGGAGAAATAAATGATTACTTTTATTTCCAGGTGACTATAGCCCATTTTATGGACCCGAGACGATAAAATCAACATGTGTCATATATACGTATTGTATGTGTGTGCTTTCGGTAATTTAGTGTTTACTGTTTTATTGGGCCATAAAGGAGCGCGAGCGAAGGCAAACAGAGGAAAGTCAGTCGGAATTAGTGTTATCTTCAACGGGGCTACCGAATTCTGTCACGGGGAGTTACGTGCAACCCGGAGTTTCTATGGCTGTTTACCGTGGACGAGATAGTCCAAATCCTAGTATATGTAATTGCACAATAAAATGCCGTGTGTCAACAGCGTTTATTTTCATATCGTGGGAATGGGCATAGAAGGTAGCAAGCTCTGTTGGCAATTCCTACAATTCCCAGCGCCGTGCGGAGTAGATAAACTATACTCTATACAGGGTATCTCGAATTGCACAGGCCAAACTTTATATGATGTTTGAACTCTTCAGAATAAGACAAAAGTTTTTATAAGCTTGCGTTAGCAAATCTCCGAGTTGCAGAGTATTGAAGTGGAAATTCTTGAAAATGGTTTTTAGAATAAATATAATATAATAAATAGATAAAATATATTTTAATCAAAAAGATTCATATGAGAGCGGATGGCGGAATGCTTAATTTTCGATATAAAATGTATTGAAATTTGAAGCAAACACGCATGAGGCTGTTTGACATGGATTGATGAAAATTAGAAATAAAAATTTGGTAACGTCAACCAGTGGCGTACTATGGGTGATTTCGATTTTTTTTTGTTCAAAATCGTAAATCTCGGAGACAACGTGAGCTATCAATGCCCATTTTTTTTAAATTAAAGCTAAGCCTTTGTAGATTTGAGGAAAAATAATCCACCCCCGTCCGGGGGGGGGGGTGTCATGAAGGGGATGGGGTGAGAAAATCGAAACTTTAAAAAAGGGGTAAATGTGAAAAAATGAGACTAAAATTTTTAAATACCTTCTTTAAAACATTGAAAAGTATTCTGATAACTAATTATACGAATCCTTTATTGGACAAATATGTCTCGTGGTACCACCCTCCTAATAGGGGTGAAAATGAAGGGGGAGGGGTTGAAATATTGAAATATCATGAAAAATCTCTTATTTGGTTGATGATCGCTGAACTCGATTCTGATCGACGTTTTTGCATGCACTTACCTTTGATTAAGATTTTTTGACCATAACCCCCCTAATAGGGTTGAAAATGGAGAGGGAGGGGGTTGAAATATTGAAAAATCATGAAAAACCTCTTATTTGGTTTTGACGATCGCTGAACCCGATTCTGATGGATTCTTTTGCATTCCTCTTATTTTTTATCCAGATTTTTTTACCATAACCCCCTCTATTAGAGGGTGAAATTGGAGAGGGGAGGATTGAAATATTTAAAAATTTTAAAATGTCTTAAATCTGGTCATTAATGATGTATTTACCCTACGTTTCATATTTAGAAATAGTTTTTTTCATAACAGCTTTTTGTTGTTTGTTCATAAAACTTAATTTTGGTTTTTCGTGTAAAAAAAAAACATTAGCAAATATTTTTATAACGATATTTATAGTTTGCAATGGAATCGCAAAATAATTACGAGCAAAAACGCATCTTCTGAAAAAAC
>NW_019423891.1:0-2502 GCF_000390285.2 Anoplophora glabripennis | reverse complement strand
TACACTATGTAGATTACACATTACGTTGGACGCCCCATGCATCAGTTTAGCGCGCTATGAAATAATCGCTTGTTGCCAAACTATAAGCTTTAGGAAAAAACTAATTGTTTTTAAAATTTATGTAGTGTTTGGGCTTCATTTTCTTCGCTGCATGTATATAAAAAAAATCATAAATAAAAAAGTTTATCCATTGGTGAAAATTGTATCACACAAAATTTAAATATCAAGTTTTCCTGAATTTTAGCGAAATGAAAAAGCGATTTTTATAAAATCCATTAGTACTGTTAAAAGCGCTATTGTGTCTGCTTTAATTAAAAAAAAATCACTCTGATAGTACAATTATTTTTTGAGATATAACGGTGGAGACTTTAAAAAACATGTTGTCATAAAAATAGATTTTTTTCTAATTTTTTGAAATTAAAAAGATCCCGACCAACAAAAAATGTCGTAAAATACGATTTCATATGCCCAGTCACATGCTTAATAAAACCTACCATGTCTGACCTGGTTCTACGCCAGTTTTTTTATTTCGATAACTAAGTGACAGCGTTGCAATTGCGCTCGTCTAGTAGTAAACTATATGCATTTGACGGGAAACGTTCAAAGAATCAGCGCTTGGGGCCCACATGTTTTGGATGAAAACGATAAGAACCAACGCAGTGGGAAATATTGGACAAAATTGTCGCCACTCGCCAATTTTCATCGTCTTGTCGTGNATGGTGTTGACCTTGAAACAGCGAAAAAAACGGTTAAACTCCAAAAAAGGAACAACTCCATGAACAAAACCAGAACTTCATCCTCGAAAGACAATTTTATACGTCTGGTGGGACAAACCGTCAACGCAGAATTCTATGTCCAACATCTACGGGGCTATTCGACGGCGATACGATGTTCTTTTGCAACATGACAATGCGCGACCACATACCGTCAATATCACCAAAACGGCCATTCGGAAGTTGAATTGGGAAGTTCTGCCGCACCCGCCTTACTCTCCCGATTTCGCGCCTTCTGGTTTTAACCTCTTCCCCTCTTTGTCAAACTCTGATGGGTTTCTTTTAATAATGAGTTAAGAGTTTGGTTAGATGAGTTTTTCGACTCAAAACCGGAGGATTTCCACAGAAGAGGCATCGAGAAACTTGTTGAACGTTGAGAGGATGTCAAAAATAATGATGTATTCTTCATCACTGATTAGCCTATTGATAATAATTGTAGAGTTAAAAATAAAATATCTTAAATTTGCATACCGTACTCAGAAACCGAAGTGAATATGAACTAATTTTGAAGTGTTCTATCACTTCTCAGAGGTAAAGTCTGACGTGTCGGGACACTGTATATTATAAAATAGGAAGCATACTGACGCTTGACTATCTACTTACAGCGTTTCCTTTCCAAAAGCCTTTAGTAAACCATCAACAAGTAATGCAGGTATCATATTGTGTAAAAAGAAGTATACATAAAACTTGTATAAGTTATTTGCCACTGAACATGAAGGATACCAAAATAAATTTGTATATGGTGCGTCCCATATTGTCATTCGGCCATAATCCACTAATTCTTTGTAGGTCATGATTGTCTTCTCACCAGCAGCAGCGTTGTAGACTGGAATTTCATCTATGTCACTGAAATCATGTTAAAGGTACATTTTTAATTACCCTTGATCTTATTTACTAATTTGTAAATTTGACATGTTTAGTGTTGCAACACAATGTAAAAGCAAAATAAAGAAAATGTAGGAAATCTAATCCTGTTAATTTTTGGTCTTTTTACATAACTTAAAAAATACCTCTATTATCCCTAACTCAATGAATTATCATAATAGGATCATTAATGGTCATTCATAATACATAGTATTGTAGATGCACTTGTTCAATTCTTTCAATCTGGGTTTATTCGTTCATCTATGTATGATGAATCTAAGCCGGATTTTACAAACAATGTATCATCACTTAATGTACCAGATATTTCAGAGCAAGATGTTTATTAAGAACTTAAATGATTAAAAAATAAATTAACAACTGGTTCTGACGGATTCCAGCTTTTTTATTAAAAGACCTATATTTGCTTTACCACTTAGTATTGTTTAATTTACCATTTAAACCCGCCACCTTTCCTGATATTTGGACAAAGTCAAAAATATGTCCCATTTTCAAAGAGTAGATAGAATGAACACTGAAAATTATAGACCAATAGCTATTCTAAGTAACTTTGGAAAGCTGTTTGAGATAGTTATTTGTATAGGGTGTATTTAAATGGAGGGGCACAAATGATACCAGATTCCTTGGGTGAAAATAAGTCGATTTAACCTAACATACCTATATACCAAGTTGCATAATAAAAAAGATACAGGGTAGCAAAGTGAAAAATAAAAAAAATTTTTTTCTTAATAATTTCTATGTTCATTATTGACGCGCGTACGGATAATAAGCTTTTAGTTTGCTATAACATTAGTGTTAATAAGTAATTATTTTACAAATGCGGAATTGTCAGATATGCATTTTGTCT
>NW_019423890.1:0-2531 GCF_000390285.2 Anoplophora glabripennis | reverse complement strand
ATCATTTGACATTACTAATCATTTCCAAGATAATCACAGCCACACAAAAAAAAAGTTGGGTATTCTTTTTTTGCGACATATATTTTTCGTAGTAATTTGACCTCCTGAACACGAATTGGTCAGAATTGGCCCATCACGTCACAATTTTTTCCTAACCTCAAAAAACTTGTGAAAAATAGTGAAAAATGATGAAAATTTACTGGGAAAATTTGGAAAAAAATTTATTTCCACATCAAATTGTACATTTTTATGTAAAAGACTCTGCTGAATTCAAATCCACTNTAATTATAGGTGAACGTCAATGGTTTTTTCAAATGAAATGATAGGTGCATCACAAAAATGACCCATTTGCGGTGAGTGAGACATGTTCACAAACGGAAAAAGGATATTATCTGCGTTTATACAAAGGGTGCCTCCAAAAGGTCTGGAAAAAATTCTACCACATATTTCTGGGTACAAAATTATACATTTCAATTATACGTTAGTTTTTCTTCAATAACTTCATTATTAATAATTGTAATAAATACATAAAACTAGTTTTCTGGCATGAGCAACTGTTTGGTCTCTAATTTGTTGTAAATTATTATTACTCGCAGTACTTACACGCATTTAAATTGTCATAACATGTTTGAGTCCTGGTGTACTGAATTTTTAATACTCTCCTACATGCCTGGTAAATATAGTTTTGACCAACCGTTTTTTGGATATTTGGATTTAAAATTTGAAGGTTTCATGTCATAAACTCGTCATTTTTGGCGTGTGTTTAGAGGCCAACCAGCCAACAACAATAAAAAAAAGACCATGGGTCGACAACGAGAGAAATGTAGCTGCCAACTAACCAAGAACAATAAAAATTACAAAAAAAATTGTAAGGTCAGAAGAAAAAGAAGAACTGGAATAAGTTAATTAAATTTACTTCAAGTAGATGTTCAAAATGACCCGGTTTTCTTGGTCACAAAGGTTAATTCGTCGAAAAAAGTTGAACTCAACCTTCTCATGAAAATGGGCGACATTTTGGATTCATCCCCACATCTGGTCAAGTGTCTAATCTAATACTAGATTAATTATATGATCTTCGTTTAATTATTCACCACAACACGTAGTCTATGCACAAGGGAGCACCCCCACATTTAAAATGTCCGTAACGATCGGAATAGCACTCTGCAGATAGATCGGCAGAGGAGATGAATCTCCTAAGGGTTAACCTCTACACTCATCAGATTTACCCCCACTCGATTATTTTCCATGGGTAACTTTAAAATTCATGGTATAATCTACATCTGTATACATAGAGGAAGAGTTGAGGAGACAAATACAAAATTCTGCTCTTATTTTAAAGACGGATGCAAAGATCATAAGAGTACCTACTTCAACTTTCCTCAACGAATTACCCTTTGTGTTCATGAAAACGAGGGTCATTTTGATCATTTACTTTAAGTGAATTGGACTAAATTACTAAAGTTTTTCTTATTCTTCTCATCGTAAAATTTTTTTTTATGTAATTTTTATCGTCCTTGGACCGTTGGCTTTTACATTTCAATAGTTGTTGAGTCACTGGTCTTTAAATTTTTTGTTGTAATTGGCTCATAGGCCTCTAAACATACTCTATAATTTTAGAATTCGCATGGACCAGTCCTAAACTTGGATAAAGTGGGAAGAAAGGCAATGACGAGTTTATGAAACAACCTTTAAATCCAGATATCCAAAAAACGGTTACTAAAAACGATTATTACGAGGTATACCTGTTTTAGAAAAAATGTCGAAGACCAGGGCACAAAAAATGTATGACAATTTAAATGCATGTAATGTGTTGTAGGTGGCGTTTTCTAGTATTTCACAGCAAATTCGAGAGCAGATTCAACAGCCTGTATCTCGAAAACTATCAAACTCTGGGCTAAGGTAATTTGGAATAGATCATCATTGGCCCTAGGAATATGTGGTAGAAATTTGTCGAGACCTTTTAAAGACATCCTGTATCCTGTATGATTGTACAGACAAAAACAAATTAATTTAAGCCTACATAGTATGATGCACAAAGGTAAAGTAGTGGAGATGGGAAAATATACCTCTATAATAACTACCTACTGCAGGGGACAGCCTAGCCGGGTGTCTTGGCCGGCGGATTTCGATCTGCCGAGTCAAGCATCACGGACGTGGGCTGGAATTTGGATGGGTGACTTAAGGCAGGCTCGGGGACGTGGCTGTGGCAGCCTACCCAGAGACCTAGGTCCCCCAACATTTTCCGCACGCGTCTGGTCCCCGATAAATGATAATGAGAGCAGAGCAAGAAATCTCTGTAACTCAAGACCATGCTATCATACATAAACTGTACGAGAATTTGCCACCAAGCCATCCGTGTAGTAAATAAGATGGTTTGAAGAAAAGTACTCGAGTGAGGAAGGAGGGTATACAAGGGGCCTAATAAGGCCTAAGTGCCGTGGTGGAAGATAATTACACCACCCCTCCGACATACATACATACATAACTACCTACTGCCTGTTTTCCCATCTCATTAAACATCAAGTGTGCCC
>NW_019423889.1:0-2493 GCF_000390285.2 Anoplophora glabripennis | reverse complement strand
ATATTTGGTATTAAAAGTTACATATAAGTTAATAAAGGAATTATTTATCTAGCAAACATTGTCCATAGAAATACAAAGGTCCTAATTTTAGTTAACACGTTGACTGCCACCAGGTATTTGTCAATTCCGACTCCGGACGCCACAGTCTGTAAACTATATTATACAATAGGAAAACGTAAAATTATGATTTTTTCATACTTTTTGTTACAAAATGATTTTTATTTTTGCGAAATAATATCGTGCGTATTATATCGTAGTTGGCCCTGTGAGAAAAGTAGCACTTTCGTGGGCCAACTACGAGTTATCTCGTGTCGCCCCCTCCAGCGGTTTCTTGTAGCTGCGTATTGTCTCACTGTACACTAGCGTTCAGAGCAAGTTGAATCTTGCATATACCACTATCATTCAGTTTTATGCGAGGTGCAAGGACAACATACAAAATAAACTATGTCTCGAAAACGAAATCTGACTGAAAGAGAATTAGAACAATATGCGAATATGGATGAATCAGAATGGGAAGACTTTTTAGCGGACTGTTCAGATATTGACGAAACTTACGAGCCGTCAGATACAAGTTCACAAGAAACTGATCCTGAAGAAAATGTACTCGACGAAAATGAAGCCGAAGAAAATGAAGAAAACATTCAACAGCAAAGTAAAAGTACTGATCAAATCATTTCTTGGTGTCAAATTGAGCAGGATCCACCTGAATTTGATTTTGTAGAGAATTGTGGCTTGCAATTCGACTCCCAAAATTTGACCATTCAAGATCTTGTTGATCTTTTTTTCACAGAAGAATTTTTAAATCTCCTTGTTGTGCAAACTAACTTGTATGCCAATCAAGAAATAGGAAAAAGGGGGCCAATCAGAAGGTATTCCCGATTAACACGTTGGAAAGATGTTGACTGTGCAGAAATGAAAATTTTTCTTGGTTTGTTACTGCATATGGGGCCTTGCACACTTCCAAGTATCGAGCACTATTGGAGTACCGATATTCTATACAAAATGTCATTTTGGAGTTCAATTATGAGCCGCAACAGATTTCAGTTGATTTTACGTTTCCTACATTTTTCTGATAATTCTCTAGATAGCAATGACAGACTCTATAAAGTAAGGCCAGTGTTGAATCACTTCAATAAAACAATGCGTGAGAAATATGTTCCAGACAAAAGTTTGTGTATAGACGAATCCATGGTACTTTGGCGTGGACGACTGTTCTTCCGACAGTACATCAAAAATAAAAAGCACAAATATGGTGTCAAATTTTACGAGCTGTGTGAGTCAAATGGGATGGTGCTGAGAATTAAAATATATTGCGGCAAGTCAGAAACATCTACTGAAATGGGCCATGCATCAGATGTAGTCTTTGAGTTGATGGAAGACTACTTGGATAAAGGTCACATGCTTTTTACAGATAATTTTTACAATTCTGTCCCGCTAACGAAGGCACTCACTGCTAGGAAGACATACGTCTGTGGGACCCTCAGATCCAACAGAAAAGGTCTCCCGAAAGATTTCATAACAAAAAAATTGAAAAAAGGTGAAGTTACATGGTGTAGACATGAATCAGTTGTTCTGTGCAAGTGGAAAGACAAAAGGGAAGTTGTTACAATATCCAACATGCACAAAGTACAGTCTGTTGAGGTTCAAAATAGAAATGGAAAAATATCGATAAAACCGAACATTATCAAGGACTACAATAATGGAATGTCCGGCGTTGACAGATCCGATCAGATGTTATCGTATTATTCCGCTTTACGAAAAACAATTAGATGGCCTAAGAAAATATTTCTACATATAACTGAGATGTATATCCACAATGCTCATTTATTATACAAAAAAGCAACCAAATCACAAATAAGGTCACTGAAATTCAGAGAACAATTTATAGCCGCATTAATTGGAAATATAATGCCCAAAGCAAACAACAAATCCACAGATTCTGTAAATTTTCATTATCTGGAAACTATACAACCGACTGAAAAAAAGTTACGACCAACAAAACCTTGCCGTGTTTGTACTGCTGAAAAACGCCGACGAGAAACGAGGTATTTTTGTCCGGTTTGTGAAGTAAAGCCTGCCTTATGTGTAGAAGAATGCTTCAAAAAATATCATATCTAAAATTTTTTATATACCTTGTAGCATGCTTTAGTTGAAAATGTGGATGCTGTTTTATTTTCTGAATAAACTATTTTATTTCCAACTTGTTTCATTTCCCGTCGCCAGCAAGGCTCTTAATGGACTTGCCACAGACGCCCAATACATGTAGTTCACACGTATTTCCAACGAGAATAGTCGTAGTTGGCATTAAAGATCGGCCGGCCAAGTACGAGTTATCCCGTATTGGGCGTCCAGCAGCAGACTGCCAGTTACGAGTTATATCGTAGTGGGCAGTCAACGTGTTAATATGAAGTATAGTTATATACACTTCTAGGGATTAAAACTTGCAGTTCTGTGAATTCTTGTTATATTTTTACCAAAAGTGCTCATGCTGTT
>NW_019423888.1:0-2494 GCF_000390285.2 Anoplophora glabripennis | reverse complement strand
AAGCAAAATAAGTACGTAATATCATTTGCTTAATTTTATACATTAATTTTGCTCCATAAAAAACTTATTATTGTTTTCAAATATTTGTTATAAGATATATCAAAAACAATATATCTTTATCTGCTACAAAAATCTATCTTCTGTATTCCAGAAAAATTTGTACACTTTTTATATTTAACGATTATTTTCTGTATCCAAAAAGCAGCAGCTGTCGGGAGGATGCAAAAAATCGCGAAATATTTCTTCTTATAAACGTAAATGCAGCTATTTTTTTAAGTCACAATAACCCGAAAATATCGAGATCGTGAGAAACAAAGGAAGCGAATAAATTTTAAGAACAACGGTGAGTTATGGATAAAAATGTTAGCCTTCCACTATAGCGCCTCCATTTTCCATTTTCCGCTGGGTCGTCGGATCTTAACCCTCCTCAACATGCCCGAATTTGGTGGGAAGGGCGTTATATTAATCATCGATTTTGTACAACAAATGCAGGAAACGTAAGGGTCTCGGTATAGAACAAAACTGGGAGGCCTTCTGTTGTGGAGAGGAATATTTTAGGCTCTTTGTAAGAGCAAGTTATACTCGTATACCCTGGTTTTCTCAGTTTTTCAATTATAATGTATAATGTTTTCAATCTTTATCTTCATTGTCAGCTGATAAAGTGAAAATGAAGATTCGTTCCTCGAAAATAAAATACAACTTTTAACTTTATCTCAAAAGATGTATTTTCAATCTTAAGCTAACGATACTACTTTGACTTCAGACATACGCGTACACCAAAACTACGTATTTACCACCTCAATATTCCATTTTTTATATGCTAGTAATAAAAAAGCTTTCGTGTAATTGTTTATTGTGCATTACAAATACATTATTGTAAATAAAATCTGCAAACTTAGTAATAAAACGTTTTATTTATTATTATGCTTATTAAAGTACGATTTTTTCATTTACCCTGTAGATATTATTACTGTAAAGTTTTAATATTTTTGTGTAATCGTGTGACGTATAATGTTAATTTTAATCATAATATTTTGATATCTATGTATTTAGATACAATATTCATAGACCACCTAGACTGGCTTATAGAGCGACTTTGGTGAAAACACTTTGGAGCCTGATTTGAAGCCCAGCGCTCAGTCGTGTCCTAGCATTTGACGTGTACGCATCGCTGTGATTTCGATAATTAGACGTTTTATCATGGGCAAGTGTATTGTAAAACATTGTATAAATAGAAGTGATCGAGTTGGTGAAGAGTGGCGAAAAGATTCCTTCTTTAGGTAAATAAAAAAAGGAATATATAAAAGGTAAATATGTACGCCATTTTTCGGTTGACGTCACAAGTTTCCAGGGTTAGCTTTATAATTTTGTTCGCCCACATAGTGTAGTGATTAACGTGATATTGTTATTATAAAATAATGAGTGAATTACTGTAAAATATTTTTAGTAATTAGTTACTATATGTGAGTCTCAAATTTCTATGAAATTTTACCAATTCCCGTCATTTCGAGATAGCTGAAGATTAATTAAATATTTTTTTCAATTGAAAAAATCGCAAACAAAACTAATTTCAGATTCATGTTCAGCACCCTGGAAAAGGAGAGTTGGTAAAATGTGATTAGAAAAATCAGAGTTTTGTGACAAAAAAAAATAATTAAGTACGCTTCGATTTTTCAAACCTATTATTTAAATTTTTACAGATTTCAAGGAATGTTGACATAAAACGAAGATGAGTGAAGGCTATTAAAAAAAACAGGACTGGACACTACTGACACTAGCAAGTACATTATAGTATATATTGGCAGTTTAGTAATAATAACAAGTTCTCTAATAAAGCCAATAAAATGTGAAGACTGTGTAAATAGTTTAATGTCAAATACACATTATTCGTACAGTCAATTAGTTTTTATTAAAGATCGTGGTTGTTTGACGTATCCATCTCGAGATGTCGTAATAATATGCCAAGAAACAGAAAAACTAATAAAAAATTTTTAATAATGACGAAAGCACAACACCTAGGCTACAGAAAAATAAAATTGTTTATCATGTATTAAAAACTTTCTGAATGTGAACATAATTGAAAAATTGTATGAACATCAATTTGATAATTTGCCTAACAATTGTAATCATTTAATAGAACTTGTAAGGGCTGAATGTGAAAAGTATATCGATGTACGAATAAATCATGAAATCAAATTATTTAATTCGGTAAAATCTACGAAAAGGCAAATATTAAATAAATTAATGTTATTTAGATGACAATAAATATATTTAAATTATTTTGTGGTTTTATTTAATATGACAAAAAAATATACTATTTTCTGAATTACAAACTTAAAATTGAATATTTGTCATAAGATGCAATATAATGTTTAATATGTAATAAAAATATTACTGCTTAAAGATGCGCGCGATCAGATTGCCTTCCACACTTCACTTCCCCGGATTTTGCATTCACTGGTACCCGTGCATTGGAATTAGATACGGCCAGTCT
>NW_019423887.1:0-2613 GCF_000390285.2 Anoplophora glabripennis | reverse complement strand
TCTATGGACACAATTTTGAAGCTTGAGAATAAGTAAAGGCTGTCCCAAAAGTAAAGCAGGATTTGAATTGGGGGCCAAGAGAAAAAAGTTTTAGAATTAAATTTTGCACAATATACTGTAAGTTAAAAATATTTAAATTTATTACCGATGTTGCAAAATAGCAATAATTGATGAAAAAAGGGCAAAATAATCAAGTTTTTTGGATAATTCTTTAAAATATTTTAATTGCTCCGAGGGCATTCTAATTTTAGTAAAAAAAACTTTAAAACAACACACCAAATTTCATTAAAATCGGTTCGATAGTTTTAGCAAAATAATTTTTTTAAGAAAATTTTGAAAATAATTTTCGAATTTTCAAAATGTTGCACATCTAGTTACTTGAAAATTTTTTCACATAGAAAAGACTGCTCGACCTTTCAAATGGTTTTTGAAAAATTTACTGTGGCCGTCCTACTCAACCGATTTCAATTGAGCAGTCTTTTGTATGTGAAAAAAATTTCAAGTATCTAAATGCTTTATTTGAGGCTGTGCAACATTTTGAAAATTCGAAATTTTTTTTCAAAATTTGTTTCAAAAAATTATTTTGCGAAAACTATCGAACCGATTTTAATGAAATTTGGTGTGTTGTTTACTCTAAAGTTTTTTTTACCAAAATTGGAATGCCCTCGGAGCAATTAAAATATTTTTAAAAAATTACAGTACATATATTGTGCAAAATTCAATTCTAAAATTTGTTTCCTCTTCAATATTTTTCCAAAATGCATAGGTTCCAAGATATAAGTAAAAAACTCAGATAAAATAGGTACTTTTTCAAAATTTTTAAACATTTTTGCAATTTTGAAAATATTCCTGACCTCGCCCAGATCTAGGGGTCTACACTTTTATTACATGAGTTGTACTGAAGGTAATCCAGAAAAAATTTGCTAGCCCCCTCTCACATCCACCTCAAAACAGATCCGCCCTGGTCTACTAGTGAAGATTGTGAAAATTCGTTACAAGTACGGGAAGTGTGTAGCTGAGACTGTGCGCAAATTACATGGAATTTTCGGTGGAAGGAACGCCCCGAATGAAACAACAGGTTCGGTTGCAAACAATAAAAAAACAGTCCGACCTCGTACTAGCTGTTCAGTTGAAAATATTGCTACGGTGAGTGATAGTGTGACAAAAATTCCTGAATTTTGTCGGTTGTCGCACCTATGACACACTGATGAGGACTAATAAGTCCGAAACTGGTCTGTGCCTGGTGGGTAAACTGACAAACGATCCTAGCTGTTGCACTAGGCGTTGCGAGTATAATTCAACGCCGGTAGGAGCATATAGCTCTCGGAGAAGTTGTTTCCCCTAACACTGACAACCCTAACCTTTTCACAGTTGTTTCATTCGCGGCGATGGTTCTACCTAAAATTCGACAAAATTTACGCACACTCTCAGCTATACACTCTCCGTACTTGTAATGAATTTTCAAAATCTTTAGTAGCTCATCCGTCGGATGGCGCTCCATTTTGTCTAACCGTAACATGTTTACTACAATATATGATCCTGCACAATGCTGCCAATTGTTAACATTTCAAACAAAAATAAAACGTAATTCGGTAAAATAAATTACATTTGTTTCGTTGCAAAACATATTTTCAATGGAATTTTTATAAAATCTTAAGAACAATAGACTGAAGTTACTGAAACTAGTACCTATTGTCTTAGTTTTAAATCCTACTTTTTAAAAGGATTAACCCCAAACCTCAAAAAATCTCTCCTTATCATTACAACATATACCTAGTTAATTTTAGGGCATGTGATTTATTGCGTTACTGGCAATTCAAAGTTTCAATTTCGACCTTTACCGTTGACAACAACCTAATAAGTTATATTTTAATACTGTTAATCGATGGAGAAAAACACCAACGAAATCTAGTTCAGATAACAGGCTGAAGTCNTACGTAGTAATCACGGTGGTCAGGAAGGAAGAAAAAGTTCGATGAAAATGTCCGCCAAAACGGCTAACGCAGAAAGTTTATGTATCATCTGGACATTCAAAATTCGCAAAGCTCAAAATCCTATCAGATCCTTCTTGCGAACTGTGGGCATTTGTATATACAACGTGCCCCAAAAGTATGGAAAGAGCACAATAACTTTCGAAAAATGCATTTTGAGGAAAAATGATTCAGACAAAAGTTTTAGGATTTTTCCCTAGCTATTCAATGGTGACCCTAGATTTGACCTTGACCTTCAAGGTTATTTAAAGGTCAAGTTAGATTTTTCAAATGGGATGCCCTACTTTTGACCCCGGAAATGAAAAGAGCGGAAAATATTACGTTCAGATATGTCCTTGACCATTTTCTGAAAGTTAGACCCCTAACCGGTTGTGATTGGTATAATTTTTCGCGAGATTCTCTTCAGTCAATCAGTGACCGCATTATCTCGAGCGTAGGCTAACGGTTTGTTACTATTCAATGTAAACGAATCATTAATATTGGTGACGCCAAGATTTAGGGATATTTCGTTACCAGTACCAGTCGTGCAATATCGGGTTGCCTAAACTCAAGGATCACGTGGTTTGTAAACATTATGAGGGTTCTGTATTTATGATGTTCTTAAAGTTTCTAATAATACCTA
>NW_019423886.1:0-2494 GCF_000390285.2 Anoplophora glabripennis | reverse complement strand
GACATTTTTACTGATCCTGTATGCTTAATTTTTCTTTATTGTAATAGATTTTAAAAAACTCTAAAACGTTTGTGTACATATCACCGATCCTTTAACACGTTGACTGCCACCAGGTATTTGTCAATTCCGACTCCGGACGCCACAGTCTGTAAACTATATTATACAATAGGAAAACGTAAAATTATGATTTTTTCATACTTTTTGTTACAAAATGATTTTTATTTTTGCGAAATAATATCGTGCGTATTATATCGTAGTTGGCCCTGTGAGAAAAGTAGCACTTTCGTGGGCCAACTACGAGTTATCTCGTGTCGCCCCCTCCAGCGGTTTCTTGTAGCTGCGTATTGTCTCACTGTACACTAGCGTTCAGAGCAAGTTGAATCTTGCATATACCACTATCATTCAGTTTTATGCGAGGTGCAAGGACAACATACAAAATAAACTATGTCTCGAAAACGAAATCTGACTGAAAGAGAATTAGAACAATATGCGAATATGGATGAATCAGAATGGGAAGACTTTTTAGCGGACTGTTCAGATATTGACGAAACTTACGAGCCGTCAGATACAAGTTCACAAGAAACTGATCCTGAAGAAAATGTACTCGACGAAAATGAAGCCGAAGAAAATGAAGAAAACATTCAACAGCAAAGTAAAAGTACTGATCAAATCATTTCTTGGTGTCAAATTGAGCAGGATCCACCTGAATTTGATTTTGTAGAGAATTGTGGCTTGCAATTCGACTCCCAAAATTTGACCATTCAAGATCTTGTTGATCTTTTTTTCACAGAAGAATTTTTAAATCTCCTTGTTGTGCAAACTAACTTGTATGCCAATCAAGAAATAGGAAAAAGGGGGCCAATCAGAAGGTATTCCCGATTAACACGTTGGAAAGATGTTGACTGTGCAGAAATGAAAATTTTTCTTGGTTTGTTACTGCATATGGGGCCTTGCACACTTCCAAGTATCGAGCACTATTGGAGTACCGATATTCTATACAAAATGTCATTTTGGAGTTCAATTATGAGCCGCAACAGATTTCAGTTGATTTTACGTTTCCTACATTTTTCTGATAATTCTCTAGATAGCAATGACAGACTCTATAAAGTAAGGCCAGTGTTGAATCACTTCAATAAAACAATGCGTGAGAAATATGTTCCAGACAAAAGTTTGTGTATAGACGAATCCATGGTACTTTGGCGTGGACGACTGTTCTTCCGACAGTACATCAAAAATAAAAAGCACAAATATGGTGTCAAATTTTACGAGCTGTGTGAGTCAAATGGGATGGTGCTGAGAATTAAAATATATTGCGGCAAGTCAGAAACATCTACTGAAATGGGCCATGCATCAGATGTAGTCTTTGAGTTGATGGAAGACTACTTGGATAAAGGTCACATGCTTTTTACAGATAATTTTTACAATTCTGTCCCGCTAACGAAGGCACTCACTGCTAGGAAGACATACGTCTGTGGGACCCTCAGATCCAACAGAAAAGGTCTCCCGAAAGATTTCATAACAAAAAAATTGAAAAAAGGTGAAGTTACATGGTGTAGACATGAATCAGTTGTTCTGTGCAAGTGGAAAGACAAAAGGGAAGTTGTTACAATATCCAACATGCACAAAGTACAGTCTGTTGAGGTTCAAAATAGAAATGGAAAAATATCGATAAAACCGAACATTATCAAGGACTACAATAATGGAATGTCCGGCGTTGACAGATCCGATCAGATGTTATCGTATTATTCCGCTTTACGAAAAACAATTAGATGGCCTAAGAAAATATTTCTACATATAACTGAGATGTATATCCACAATGCTCATTTATTATACAAAAAAGCAACCAAATCACAAATAAGGTCACTGAAATTCAGAGAACAATTTATAGCCGCATTAATTGGAAATATAATGCCCAAAGCAAACAACAAATCCACAGATTCTGTAAATTTTCATTATCTGGAAACTATACAACCGACTGAAAAAAAGTTACGACCAACAAAACCTTGCCGTGTTTGTACTGCTGAAAAACGCCGACGAGAAACGAGGTATTTTTGTCCGGTTTGTGAAGTAAAGCCTGCCTTATGTGTAGAAGAATGCTTCAAAAAATATCATATCTAAAATTTTTTATATACCTTGTAGCATGCTTTAGTTGAAAATGTGGATGCTGTTTTATTTTCTGAATAAACTATTTTATTTCCAACTTGTTTCATTTCCCGTCGCCAGCAAGGCTCTTAATGGACTTGCCACAGACGCCCAATACATGTAGTTCACACGTATTTCCAACGAGAATAGTCGTAGTTGGCATTAAAGATCGGCCGGCCAAGTACGAGTTATCCCGTATTGGGCGTCCAGCAGCAGACTGCCAGTTACGAGTTATATCGTAGTGGGCAGTCAACGTGTTAAGGGAGACTAGACAGGGAGGACGAACTCATACGGAAAAATTGACAAAATTTGTCAATGTAATAGTAGTAGTTATTATATATTTATTGATTTA
>NW_019423885.1:0-2496 GCF_000390285.2 Anoplophora glabripennis | reverse complement strand
ATGCCGTCATGGCAACCGCACATAAACAAATTACGAGACAGGGCTTAGACCCAGAATCGGCGGCTGGTCAGGGTGGGAAAGCGGGCTCGCAGGCGTCGTCATCATGCGACCGTAGCTCTACATCGGTGGGAAACTTGGCCGATGTAGAGTCAAAAGCTACAAGTCAAATCAAACTTTTCTCTTCCTTTCTTGAAACCACCCCGTGGAACCGCCGTCAAGCATTACTTTTCGAAGTGAAGATAGGATAAATGCCTATTCTACACGTTCGCTCTTCTGCGTTCTTCTGCTCTCAGTTTCTGCGAAACTTGCTCAGCTGACTAATTTGTTGGCGAAGACAACATCACTTCAATCATATTCTCTGGATCCTCTATTCTTCCAACTGCGTTCAGAAGAAATCAACTTCGCCATGTGCTCTTTTACACCAGTTACCGATAACTTTAATCAATCGGTGCATACCTCTTCCATTAGGTGATTCCTTTCATCCTATTTGCCATATATTCATGGTCTGGGTCTTTTCTTCTTTTCCTAGGATATCTCCATTTTGATAGTTTGGTTGCTTTCAACGGAAATTGTTTGTTAGTTCTTTTACTAGTAGCTATATAGATGCCTCTTCTGCTAGTAAGCATGTAACCTCATATGAGATAGAACGGTAGCCACATATAACCCGCAGAAAATGTTCTTCGATATACTAATTTTACAGTATTATTGTCGGATCAGTGATATGTAACTGAATAAGCGCGATGATTCAAGCGAAAGTACTTTAGGTAGTTTTGTTACTTATCTGTGATATATGAGTGAGTGAATTCGAGCGAAAGTGCGTGAAATGAGTATAAATCTTGTAGAACAGTTGCTTATATATGCAAATATATAGACACAAGTAAGAAGTAAGGGTTTATATAAAAAACATGAAAAATAACAACAAAAAAATGTTATCGGTTAAAAATTTTCATTTGAACTTGACCTTCTAATACCTTGACCTTGACCTTGTAGAGCTTAGCTGACCTCAGATATGGATTCTCCGACCTCAAAAACATATCCATGATTTTTTTCAGACTTTTCCATGGATTTTTCTGCATTTGACCTTCAAATGACCTTGACCTTGTGGAGCTTAGCTGACTTCAGATTCGGATTGTCCGACCTCAAAAACATATCCATGATTTTTTTCAGATTTTTTTCATGTCTTTTTCTGCATTTGACCTTCAAATGACCTTGAACCTGACGTGATAGAGGTTAACTGACCCTCTCATCTTAATCAGCGACCCCAAAAAACCCTAGTAGCCTATACCAATTACGGTGTTCCCGCTTAGATCAAATGTTGACCTGTGTAATTAATTAAATTTTAGTCAATTAGCAGTGTGCATATTTGCTAAAAAATCTTTGCTCCTATAAAATTAGTGATTAACTTTGTTAAATATTATAATATGCCTGGCAACATGGCAACATGATGTAGGTATACATTTAAAAAATATTTTTTGTACCAAAATTCTACAAGTGGCCCAAAAGCTTCCAAATGGTATCACCTATTAAATAAAAAATAGTTGTCATTATTGCCCGGAAGAGGAAAAAGTTATGACCGGATATTATTACCATACATCAATTTTGTAGGAGTTGTAAATTTTAAAAAACACTGTGTATAACACCAAAATTTGTAGATTGAAAGCAAAAGTCTACACCCCAAAAATAATCAAAATCGAATAATAAATATTCGAGTTATTTACAATATTCAAAAAACTTTCACGAACTTTGAGGCCATCTGCGGCTAAACGAAGCGATATTGGTGAATTGGCCTAAATTTACTTATTTCGAGTCCACGAATCTGTGGTCCTCCGTTGTACATGTTATTCTGGGACACCCTGTAGTTAGTTATTGTGATCTCTTGGAAATAAATGCAGTCTTTAGAAGAAAATACTTTCCAATAACTACTTAAATAACGGAATCGACATGGAGAAATTGGTTATTAGGTACCTTAAATAATAATACACAAATAAAGTGGAGTACTACAAGGAAACGTTCTTGATCCTCTTTCTGTCAAAATTGTTAGTTTTGCTGATTATATCGCAGTATTTGGTATATCTAACTACTTAAAGACTGAAGTGGACTTCACCATTGTAATGATTTAACAAAAGTACAAAATACACTTGATCCCTGTTTAACTAAGTGGTAAACATTTGTCAAATTAAAAAATAACTTTAAAATTACTAATTTTTCGAACAGAATAGACATTTTCTTAGAAATAAAGCAAGCATTAAACGTTTTGTAGAATTGCAAAAATAGCCAACGGCGTAGAAATTCTGGGGTTTTTAGTATTATAAAAACCATCTTGACCAATATGAACCTTTAATTAATTAAATGATTAGTTTCAGTTTCTTTCAGGTTTACGATAATTATCGCTCAAAGACATTTTTTCACAATGCAAACGTCTATCTATCTATAAAATCTATCTAGGAAGTCCCTTCAGTTTCAAAGTCAATGAAGTCCTCGCTGAAGTACATGGTG
>NW_019423884.1:0-2530 GCF_000390285.2 Anoplophora glabripennis | reverse complement strand
CGTGGATTGCATTCAAAAATGTGGAAAATTAACGACTCACGAGCCTTTTAAAGAGAAGGCATTTGCTAAGTAAAATGTCCGGCGTGGTGGTGGGGGAAGCTCGTCCAAGCGAGTCGCGCGCGCGAGAAAAGTGAAATCCAAAGATCAAATTGATGCGCGCTGTAAAATTTTACAATATCTCGGCTTCTATTCATCGTAGAAACTTTTTTTAAAACTTGGGTAGCTGGACGAAAAAATAACAATGAGCATATTTACGAATTCGTAGAATAGCCCTGAACCCCAGAAAAAATGCATCTTTTATACTGATTTTTTTTTAATTTACAAAAATGTCACAAAAATTATTGTTAAACNTATGAATTTTATTCCGTACTTCTGGCCATCCCTGTATAATAATAATAACGAAAAAGTATAAATACTGTAACACACCGTGCGTTGAAGCACCCGATTAGCTGAGCTGTTAATATTCTCATCATTTAACATTCTCATTTTAACCAACATGAATTGGTTCCATATTTAATGCATGTAATTATTTTGAAATACAATATAAGGTAGAGGTAATCAAAACGTAAATCTAAGGCTTGCACTGGTTCTGTCAGCGGACAGTTCAGAATAATTAGTATGTCTGTTATAAATGGAATGGTCAACCAATTTGAACCGTCCTAGAACTGTTCTCTGTCGGAACCAAAACACACCTCTAATAGCATCCAGCAGTTAGTTTCGAATGGAAAAAAAATGGAAATTATCTCTATGGCCATTATTGTGTCATGAGTCCTTCGGAATTGTTTTAGGAAAAAATGTTACTCTTGCTTTCATATTTTTATTCTAACGGAAAAAATCAATCGTATTTATCTAACATCGTTATACATCATATATACATCATAATTATAATATGTGAGGGGTATAGATGCAAAACTCACATTATCCACTTTTTAAAACTTTTCTCACTTTTTAAGTGACTTAAGGATCTGAATTTTTTTTTTGGTATTGTATTAGAACTTTAACTTTGCTTCTTAATTGGTGAAATGACAGCACAACAAAATTGACCCAAGAAAGTGAATTAAAGTTTGGATAATGTGAGTTTTGATACAACTTTTTGGATAATGGTAGTTTTGCTCCAAATTATTCTACATATTATTTTTTACACCAAAATTCATGAAATTAAAGGAACTTTGAAACAAACTCAATATCAATAAAACTTTGATGTAATATGGTAGTTCATAATCAAAATAAAAAGCTGCACAAAATACTTAGAATACGGTTTTATTATCAGTGATGAAGTGAAATATTTTTATAATGAATCTAAAATTGCAAAGTACAAAAAATGTTGACAGTAAAAAGTTCTAATATCCGATATTTAAATATGAAACTTCAGAATAAACTTATCTTACTTATAATCAGAAACTCATAGAAAAACAGGGAACCAACCATCTAGGAAAGCAAAACAATACGAGAAGCAAAACTCACATTCTCCTTAGGCAGTAGGCCATACCGGTTTATCGCTTTAAGCTTTTTCATTGGTGGATATATGGATAATGTGAGTTTTGACAACTTCAGATCGTGGGAGAATGTGACTTTTGAAACAATTCACAGATTTCACAATTTAAAAATAAATACGAAAATGTGAATTTGTACCACTAAATTTTAAACAGGATGAACAAGATAGCGCCACTAACTCTACTTCGAAAAATTATGGAGAATGTGAGTTTTGCATCTATACCCCTCATGTGTTCAATTTGCAAAATGAATTTCGCAATTCTGACCTCGAATAATTTAGTAGGGCATCTTGGATCCGCCATCTTGAATTTTGCAAATTGACCTCTGATCTGTGATCAGCGACACCGAAAACCCACGTGCACCAAATTTGGCGTGAATCTCTAATTTTTTAAAAATTCATGATATCTGACCTTAATTGACCCGTTTTTTTGAGGTTAGAAAAAGAGCCATCAATTCACGTTCGGCGGGGTCTTAACCATATAAATTAACATTTGAATATAAAAAAAATTGTATTTTTCCTGGCACTTTTTCGTGAATTTTTGTTATTTTTGACTTGTTTTTTGAGGTTAGGAAAATTCCTGTGATGTGCTAGCTCAATTCTGACACCGGATTCTTCATCAGTAGGCAAAAATACTACGAATAACATAATTATGTCGCATGAAAAGTACAGACAACTCTTTTTGTGTGGCTGTGTTATGAAGGATTTTTATTTCAAATCGTTTCCAACTGAATCTGTCCCTGTGCGAAATAATTGTTCATCCAATTATGAAGGTCACGAGTATAATTAATATCGGAGAAACTTTTTTAATGTAGAATCGTCTTTGTTGTTTTATTTACACAATGTTATCTTGACTTTGCACAAATACAGATTATTATTGATAAAGTTAAAACTTCCAAAGTATTTTGAAACTTCCAAGTCTCAACTTTTAAGGTTTTAAAGCACTTTACAGTATTTTCCATATTCAGTGTGGAACAACCAAATAGAATAAATTCGGTGTGTCAATTATTGTGCATATTTATAAAAAATCCCGAGACA
>NW_019423883.1:0-2509 GCF_000390285.2 Anoplophora glabripennis | reverse complement strand
TTCATCTAAGTTTACACTAGTTTTCTTATAAACCTCGTTTTTTAAGTAACCCCACAGAAAACTGTCCAAGGGTGTAAGGTCTGGACTATTTAGAGGCCATTAAATATTCCCTCCATTATCAATCCACAAATCAAACCTATTATTTAAATAATTGCGCACTGCTTTGGTTCTATTCCGTCTTAGTGCCAAATGAAATTGGTATAGTCGATCAGCGGCAGGTCTTCCAATTTGTTTTCTATTTGATTTTCAAGAAAATGCAGGTATTTTTCCCCACTCAAGGCACCTTCATAAAATAGTGGGCCAATGATTTTATTTCTCAATATACCGCACCAAACATTAAACGATGTGCGTATTTGACTTGGAATTTCCCTATTATAGTGAGGATTTTCATTTGCCTAGGTATGAGAATTTTTTCTATTATAAATGCCAGCTGTTGGAAAAGTCGCCTCATAGGTCCATAAAATCTTTTCAAAATAGTTTACGTCGCCATTTTTCAAGCGCAACATTTCTCTGCAATCCCTGAATTTTTTATTTTGGGTGAGTTTTTGAACCGGCGGGATAGTTTTTAAGGGGCAGTATTTATATTTATGTAACGTTCTAATAATTTTACTTTGGCTTATTCCTAACTGTCTTGAAGCTGTGGACTCTTGTGGCCTTTCTACAATAATTTAATATTTGAATTTACCGTGGTAAACCTCGAATGAATATTTGCTTACCTTTAAAATATAGTAATATAGTTAATTATAATTCTTCATTTGGAATAATTCTTCGTTTCTGTCTTCCAAGAGATTTTGTTTCTCTAAAACGTCGCTCAATGTCGTAAAATGCAGCTCGAGATGGAATTGGAAACCCGGGATGCAAACGAGCATACTAGGCACGCGCTGCATTCACATTATTATTTTTCTTGAAAAATAAACAGATAACTTCAAATTTTTCGTTCTCACAAAACATTATTCTTTGTTAAAATAGTTTGTTATAGGAAATAAGTTAATGATGATAAATAAACTTCTGTCAAAGTCATTTGTTTGTTCCGCGTGTCTCGTCCATAGCCACTGCGATCCGTCAGACATAAATTTCCTTCTGTATTATAAAAATTAACTTTTGTATTAAAAACTTTTTTTTTAATTTCAATAATAAACTCTCAGTATGTTATCAGATTATAGTGACTAACCCTGTACATTCAATTATCAACAAATCGATCGATCGATGAGGAAATATGTTATCTAAATAATTTCTTACTTAGAGGATAATGAGCAAGGACACCACATGTGAGCTCTAGTGTTCAAAGAAATTTCTTCTAGTAGTTCAATTAAATTAGATTGTAGAAAGTGATCTCATAATTTTGTGCGTTTAAACATGCCGGAAGTTCAAAGAGCCCAAAAAGATCGTCAATTATTCCGAACCAAATATTTAACTAAAACTCATACTGAAAATGCCGTTCTATTTGGATTTTCTTCGGCCCACATATGACCATTTTTTTTTTTATTAAATATGCCCCTACGGGTAAACGTCGCCTCACCAGTGAATAAAATTTTATTTATAAAAAAGGATTTTATGCTGAAAAATTCATAAAAAATTTGAAAAATGTTATTTATTTCCGCTTTAAGTTAAAACTCCTCATATCAAATTAGAAAAAAATCCGTTAACCTGTCTCAGAGGTATGCATGTCTGAAAATGATATTTATTTTTTCAACTTCAACACCCTGTATCTCGTAAACTAAGCTTTATGAGCAACATTGCCTTAATTTTTCCCCATTAATTTTCATCGTAGAATCTAGCGGTAAAGTTTGACCCATTCTTCAACGGACACCCTGTATGGCAAAGTAAATGGTTTATTATTTGCTTGTACTATANATTAAATTAAACAAAAAAAATTGTTTAAACTTTATATATTAGTGCATACCTACTTAGCTTCGTTAAATTTTTCTCTTTTCAAAAATATGTAATATGTTACTGTTTGATTCGGGACTTTTCAACATATTTCAGTTTAAAACTATTTTTGAAAAAACAGGAGGGAAATTTATGTCTGACGGATCGCAGTGGCTATGGACGAAGCACGCGGTACAAACAAATGACTTTGACCGAAGTTTATTTATCATCATTAATTTATTTCCTATAACAAACTATTTTAACAAAGAAATAATGTTTAATGAGAAGGAAAAGTTTGTAGTTATCCGTTTATTTTATGATAATAAAAATCATTCTTAACTTTAACAAGTCTTAACTTTAACAGAATTTTAATAACTAATTAATGAAAACCAACTAAAACACAGATGGTCATAGATGGCCAATGTGACTGCCATTATTATCGATACACTTCGTATAATCCTCATTAATTTTCAAAACTGCATTTAGTATGAAATCGGAATTAAATTCACATAAATTTTGTTACATTGATCAACTTTATGTCTTAATTCATCTAAGTTTACACTAGTTTTCTTATAAACCTCGTTTTTTAAGTAACCCCACAGAAAACTGTCCAAGGGTGTAAGGTCTGGACTATTTAGAG
>NW_019423882.1:0-2505 GCF_000390285.2 Anoplophora glabripennis | reverse complement strand
TTACAATTAAAGTGGGATACAAATAGATATATAAAACATGTATTAAAGTTTAGGTTTGTATAAGAAGCTGTTTCTACCTAACATACTTGCAAAATCTGAACTTTGTAAAGATAGTACCAATTGCCACCTATAAATTGAATATAACAAGATAAATTATTTATTTACCGATATTTAATTATGGTATACAGGGTGTTTCAGAAAGGCCCCCCGTAAGTACAGAGGGTTATAGTACTACAAAAAATAATAATTTTTTGTCTTATGAACTATATGTCCATCTCTTGTTTTCAAGATACAAAGCGAGAAAATAAAAAAATTTAAATAGAATTTTTTCGAAAATTTCCAAACGGCGTGAAATATTTTTATGAAATTTGGTATTCCGGGTTTTTTACGGATGCCAAATATGCTGGTCTAATTATTTTGTGAATATTTTATAGAGGGCGCTAGTTATGCTACATTCCTATTTCATTATAAATTCTAATGTTTTTAAGGTTAGGTTTTTTACCATTCGAGCTACAATTTATAATGTACAATTATATTTTTTTAAAATAATGTACTCTTGTTAAAACTTCCTAGTGTGGACGGTTTTCAAGAAAAAAGGCTTTTAATTGAACTTACGGTGTATAAAGTAAGTGACTGTTCTCAAAGCAGGCTTATGTCAAGACTTATTGATGGATGTCTCATAAACAATGCACACATTTTTAGTAATATTTTAAACTCTAACCTTATATCAAAATTTTGGTGACTATAATTAGTCATTACTAACTACAGTCACTAAAATTTTGATATAAGGTTAATTGAAATTTTATTACATTTTTTGCAAGCATTCATGACCCGCAATAGTGTACTGCCTCAGCTTGGACCAGATATTTTGTCCCGAAAAATTCATCTTCAATGTAATTGTTCCAAAATCTATTTTTTTTTTAAATTTCTATGTTTATTGAATTATCGTACACTCTAAGTGTCGTTAGATCCTGTAAAATCCACCTAGTTATTTAAACTATTACCATCACGCGTTGCAATAGTTGCAATAAAACATTATTAGTGTTTCAATCTCCATCACATAATTCGATAAGTTGTTGCGTCAAAATTTAAACATTATTATAATTTTAATTTCATTATGACAAATTAACTCCTAAAAATGCATATGAGCAACCAAAACTCCAAATGAATATTAGGTATACTTTAAAAGTTATAGTAAATATTCAAAAACGTTTCCGTTTTGGCAAAGGTTAAAAATGGAGGTAAGCGTAATATTATCGGAATTTATTATATTTATAACTGCAACTGTGAAAGAGCATGTCAGATGTATTTGTATGAATATACTGAAAAAATCTTATATACAAATTTGTTTGAATTTTGAGTATTCGAGAACCCTAGAAATAACTATGAGCACGGGATTAAAACACTAATAATGTTTTATTGTAACGTGTGATGGTAATATTTAAATAACTAGGTGGATTTCACAGGGTCTAATGACACTTAAGAGTGTACGATAATTCAATAAACATAGAAATCCAAATAAAAAATTAGATAAGTTTGGAACGAATACATTGAAGGTGAATTTTTCGAGACAAAACGTCTGGATCTGGTCCGGACTGAGACAGTACAGTATTGGGGGTCATGAATGCTTGCAAAAGATGTAATAAAATTTCCAGGGTTGTATTTAAAAAAATGAAGTTGGTGATGGTCCTGGAGAGACGAAACGTTACATGTAAAAATTGATTACGTTATTCGATAATCCGAAAAAAGTTGCCATGAGAAAGTGTTCTTCTTTTTTCAATATCACCTCCAACAAGGCTGAAATGAAGCAAAAACCGATATCTAAAATTTCGCTTTTTTGCAAATATTTCGAAAAATAATTATGTTAGACTTGATTTTTTAGGGGCATAATGTTGGTCCCCTGATTATGCAACATTGCCCCCATTTAAGTTACTTCGTATCTCTAACCGTTTCCGAGCTCCCTATACATAGTGAGAAGCGAATTTGTAACAGCTTGTATTTAATGCTTACATTTGTTAAAAATATAAATTTCTTAAATAAAATAATTGTTACTAATTTTCTGTGATCTCATATAAGGGTTCCAAAAGTTTTTTATGATTACGATTCTGATATGATACAAATTTCAATGATTGAATCATTTAATAATCCTTCACAGGATTCCAAAATAAATTAAAACTTCTTAAAAGAGCAACAGCTTTATTTTTTTAAATAAATAATGAAAATACATATTACATACTAAAATACCAGTGATTTTTATTTTTTTAAATAAAAATTTTAAGTATAATAAAATATTTCAATATTACTAAAGTTACGATTGTTTTCAGTATTGAATGATGAATGAATTCTACTATTTTCATCACGTTCTCAAAATATAAGAATTTGAAGAATCTTTTTAGTGGAAAACATTATATGAGTTGAGTAAATGAGTTAATGAGTTTTTTATTAGTGTTAGTACACAACAAGTGTTTACACACGTCAAAAAAATAATTATAGTAGTAATATAAA
>NW_019423881.1:0-2608 GCF_000390285.2 Anoplophora glabripennis | reverse complement strand
ACATTTTTAAAATTATGGCGATGTTTCGCATGGTACTAGCTATGTTTTGTACAGATTTAGTTTCGCGCAACTCACTCGGTTTCAAAAATACAATAACTATGTACGTTTTCAGCCACGAAATTTGAATAATTCTAAATATTTCAAATTTTCACCCCCAAGAACGGCGGTGACAACATTTTTAAAATTATGGCGATGTTTCGCATGGTACCAGCTCAGCGGTTGGCAAACCGCGGCTCGCGAGCCGCATGCGGCTCTTTCAAGAGATAATTGCGGCTCTTCAAGTTCCTCTAAAAATTAAAAGTTAAAGCGGACAGACAAGCAGCAGACGAGTACACATAAAGACGCGTATAAACTTCCGTATCCGATTTAAATTTGAAATAAAATGTAAAAGCAGAAATAAAAATGGCTCTTTGAAATTCATGAAATTGATATTTCTATTGCAGATGGTTCTTCCGGCTTAAAAGTTTGCAGACCCTTGCTCCTGAACAATCGAGCGCTATTTTTGTTCAATTTCGTGTAATCACTATATAACGACCGATTTTCGACATTAAATAAATTTACTAACATTCCTACCTAATAGTCGTTTCTTAAAAGCTTTCACACTTATGTTGAAGCACTTATTATTTATGTTGACATACACTTTAATTGATGAAAACCGGAAAATTATTATATCTAAAAAAATACATTTTTAATGGAAGGTAAGTCCTGACAGATATGGCAGATTTTTTTGATAATATACCAAATTGTTCGAGAACAACTAGCCTATTATATGAAGTCCACATTAATTGAAACCACTGAATATCAGAATCTCTTCCTGGCACTAAGGTTACATTCGGTTAAGAAAAATGTGAGTTAGTAAATGCATTGGCAGTAGTATCAGAATATGTATAAGTAACAAATGTACACATTTGTTTAAGAAAAGATTTACTACAGAAAATCTAGACAATGCAGAAATATATCGATTAACGCAATGAATGCTTTATTGGCTGTATTTTTTCAATAGTATGTACATCTATTGCTTACATTAAAATTAGTTGTTTCCTAATTGATACACCATGCGTATTTAAAAGTCTTTTGCCTCTACTCTTAGTCTACTACGGGTACAATTGAAATGATCGAGTGTTGTATTTTAACTGAAGAAATGCTGTTTCGTTTCATGAGTCTTTACGTCTAGACTTTTGCAACTAGCTACTAGCAAATTATTTATCAACATCGCTAAGACTTCCTTGCTACCATTAAATTCTTAGACGAAATCTGTAATAGAATTTTTAATTTCCATAATTCGTCTATTGAAAGTCTATACTGTGCGTGGGCGTCGTCTCAATTTTCAACATCGTTTCTTCATTTATGTTTGAACTGGGAATAACTTTTAATAGAACCTTTTTTGTTGCCAAAACGTCAGACTCAGCATCATTTTTTAAATTTCTCTTTCAATAAATTTTTCTGGATGATTCAACTCATCTCGACTAGAATAATGCACTTCCTGACAGATGCATAGGAAGTCCGGTATTAAAGCCATCTGGTTGTCCGGATTTAAATCCTTTAATTTTTATTTCTGAGGACATTTCAAAATGTTGGTGCATGACAGAGAAGTCAACATCTTCGAACTGAAACTGCAAAGCAGGTATAGAAGCACGTTTTTGTATGCCTTAAGTGCGTGATTCTCTTTTATTCGATACCTCGCTTATGCGTTGTGAAGAAGGTGCTAATATCAAACACTTACTGTGTGTGATGTTTCATGTGAATTTATTTACTCATTTACTTCTTTTTATGCCAAACGGTTTAATACAATAAGATAGACACCCTGTTTGTGTGTATTCCTTTTGAAATATTTCATACTTCATTAAACACTGTATTTTTGTGCCATGGCTATTTTATAACGCTGTACTGAAAAAAAGGAATGCCTACGATTTTCAATAAGCTTCATTTAAGTGTTTTTTCATTCCTCCAAGAGTTTTCCAATTATTTGCTGGAACGGTTCGGCAACCCATTTATTTATAAAAAAAATCGTACTTTCTAATACTTTTGTCGCTGCACAACTAAATTAAATGAAAAAATTACAGCGCGACCTTTTTCCTTAAAATTGAATTCCTTTTCAATTACAATGGTTGGGTTTTACTTTTTAGTTTCCATTCGGTGAAAAAATCCTCGCACAGGGTAGTAAAATTAATTCGTTATATTCCGGAAATACAAAAAAGGAGCAACATATTCCTTGCCGCAAAGTANTTTTTATTTCTCATTTCCGCAAAAATAATTTAATTTTGACGAAACTTGGTGAAAGTATAACTTTCTCTGTCTTAAATAACCTCAAATTTTTTCGATAAAAAAATCAAGCAGTTCTGCCGGTAATCATTTTTTTCGTTTTGACATACTTTTTGGTGAAATAAAAAAATTTGTAATCACAGGTCAAAAACATGCTCAAAAATACAAAAATGTAAAAAATGACTTGCAGCAATGAATTTTTCAGTAATTGTGGATAATTAGTTTAAATTAAAAAAAAATCAAAAACTGATTACACCATTCAATTGTACGGAAAAAATACAAAAAAAAACTGTCTCAGTGTTTGACTCAAAACTATTTTTGTACAGTATTGCTATAAACATAAGTC
>NW_019423880.1:0-2526 GCF_000390285.2 Anoplophora glabripennis | reverse complement strand
CTCCAAGAGAAGTAAAAAGCACGGCGAGAAAAATAACATTTTTGACTATGTTTCGAAAATTTCCGTCGAAGTTCTTTACGAAGAAGCGGTCCTTTTAGCTCAGTATATGACGGTTTTTAGATCCGAATTCTTGACACATGCACCGATTGACGTGAAAACAGTAAGTAGAAAATTGCTCAAGAAACAAAAGTTACATAGTGCCGATGTGTGCTTTCACTGTGGGGGTAAATGCCATCCCTTTTCGGGGCAATGAAGGCACCCATTTTAATCACAAAAATAAATAGAGGGATAAATTCTAAGCAGAAAATGTTCTATAACTTTTTTCGAAAAATTAATATTTTTCGAGGCAATTTTGATTGAAAATGTTGATGTTGATGTGGTGGTTTATTTTTCCGAAAGTAAAATCAAACCTTTTACCGTAAAATAATGGCGAAAGAACTAATTTTTCGAAGAATATGAATACAACCTTTTTTAAAGTGCTTGGAAAGATCTTTAAAATGCTTTTTGAAAATATTTCGTAGCTCAAAAACTCGCAGAGTCATCATGAAAATAAAATGGTCATCTCATTTTTTCGGAGAAAAAATAAACAATAAAATCCATGGCTGAACCATAAAAAAAACTAAGCGTAATCCATGTACAGTTGACTTTATTTAGGTACTAATAATAGGCTTTACAAGTTTGACCGGTTTAGAATGCCTAAATTTTAAAAAAGTTTGAAATAAAGAAACATTTTTTATATTTAAAAAAATTCCTTTTTATTGAAATAACTCAAAAACTAAAACCTGAAAAATGCAAGAGTTCAAAATTAAAGGTCTTTTTTTATAATATTTTTGCTTTCTTTCAATTTTTCTGTAGAGCAAAAATTAACTGAGATTACGTTTTTTAGTTTGCATTTGCGTGTAAGGACCACCTTTTTTGAGCCCTTAAAACCTAAAAATCTCGAAAACGAAGAGTTCAAGACCCTTCAACTATAAAGGTTGATTTGTAGCTCTTGCAATTCCCTGCAAATTGCTTTTTGNTTAAATCTATGGTTTTTACGTTTTTTGAAAGAAGGGGTAGTTTTCACCCCCTAAAAATAATAAGCACACATTATAGATGTGTAACTTTTGTAAAGGAGGGTGAAATTAGCTTACTCACCAATTTTCATGAAAATCGGTGCCTGTGTCAAGAATTAGGAGGTAATACCCTATTTTTACCGTTGTATACTGGACTATTTACGATACAATTTTGAGTAATAGTTTTGGCCTCAGGTCAATAGAGCTGTGTCTAAAATATCTACGTTTGCGTAGAAAACGAACACCAGCAGCAACTGTTTCTCAAAAAAGTAATTTCACTTTAAAAAGGATTTTCCATTTCAGATTTGATAGATGTCTCTTTAAAATTTTTGTTCCTCTCCAACTTTTTCCGTAGAAAAAAAAGTCGCTGTCACATCCTGTATAATAATACGTTTTATAATTAAGCAATAAAATCATGTATGTATATACAGAATGATTTCTTTGTGACAGAATAATTTTACTCAAGTTCTATTTATTCCAACTACAGTTTTAAAAATATTTCTAATGGGAATGCCATTGCTCCTGCCTGTCAAGCGAAAAAGTTTATCTGGCGCAACTGAACAGAATAAAAGCAGAAGCAATTATTCCTTGCGACATCTCCATATCCGTTCCGAACTACTCGTGAACCACTTTGCGGAGTAGAGATTTCCGCTAGTCCGTATCGTCTTGCGAGAACAGTGTCGTACAGACGAAAGCTTTTCACAAACGTGGGCAAAATAAATGATACAATAAACAAATGTATCCAGAAATTACTACATTTATAACAATACCGAAACAACGAATCCAATCAACAGCACAAATAGGATGATTTGGTAGAACCAGGTAATTTTACAAAGGTAGATTAATACCATCTTCAAAACATCACTCTAGTTCGAGTTTATTCATTTTTTTTGTATCTTAATCTATAATGATACCCCTGTGAAGCTTAGATCCATGTGGGAGTCAGACGATATTGATGTGAGCTATGGAACCGCGCATCAGGTTTGTTCTTGAAATTCCATTTTGTCAGTGTTATAAATTGTATAATAATAACCAAATCAATAATGAATATGTTAAGTATTCAAAAGCAAATGTAACTTAACCTAAGATGCAAAAAACTCATACAATAAATAAGAACAATTGGTTATTAAAAATAATTTTATTTTTTTAAACAGATGAAAAGGTATACTTTTTCTGCAGTCCGCAGGTAAATTATTATAAATTTTCGGGACCAAATAATTTGCTGACTTATTAAGGAAAGCAATTTAGAAAAAATAAGAATCAAAGCTTAATCGAATTAAATTTCTAGAACTTAACACTGCCCGTGCCATCATTTTCGTTAATTTTTGGTGGACATCATCACATTTTTTCTGTCTAATAAAAAATCTAGCCATTTGCCTTTTATTGCATTTAAATACAGACAATTTTGATTAAACCAGCTACACATTTTCTATAGTTTAATTAATATCAGTATTCAAATTATTATCAAACG
>NW_019423879.1:2168-2930 GCF_000390285.2 Anoplophora glabripennis | reverse complement strand
TGTCTCACAAAGCATTGGTGATTGGCGAGATTCCTCAACTAACAGTTGAATACCTCGTTTTAATGATAAAGGTATATTTAAAGAAATAACGGTCACTATATAGGGTGTTAGAAGTTTGGCGGCCTTAATTTTAACAGACGATAGAATACATTAAAATGACTCAACCATTTCCAAGAAAAATATTATCAAAATCTCCAATTTGATGTACAAAAGTTCGATCAATTAAGGAATATTGACATAACTGCATGCATAGAATACCATAAAATACAATGTTTATCACTTTTTTGAACTTCTTTAAGCTTAATTCTAAAAAATAATTAGCGTTGTAATAAATTTAAAATTCGATAAAATTCATACCGAGCAATGTGACAACGGCGCGGCGGTTTATTAACACGAGGTACTAAGGTGTCCAGCAACCACCAAAACGCAATAGGCCCATTCAGTAGATTTTTTTTGCATATTCCAAAAGTTTACGTTTTAATTAGTTAGTACGCCAAAAATCAATTTTTTGTTTCAACGAGAAATGTGTGAAATAAATTAATGAAAACAGAGCGCGGAAAAACGTTAAGCAACCATTGCCTGGTAGATAGGTACATACAATTTGTTTAACAATTTTTTTCACAAGCACTAAACAAGTTACAATATTGAAATTAACCTGACATTTTCTACTACCAAAAAGACACTTAGCCAGTAATTTATTTGGTTTACCCCATGGTTGTAAGGGGTGGAAAACGCAACCCCTAAAATTTATTTCCAACGTAA
>NW_019423879.1:0-1017 GCF_000390285.2 Anoplophora glabripennis | reverse complement strand
TTTTTAGAATGAAACAGGCTATCGGAAATAATTTTTTAAATGGTAAAAAAATAATAAGACAAAAAATTACGTTGGAAATAAATTTTAGGGGTTGCGTTTTCCACCCCTTACAACCATGGGGTAAACCAAATAAATTACTGGCTAAGTGTCTTTTTGGTAGTAGAAAATGTCAGGTTAATTTCAATATTGTAACTTGTTTAGTGCTTGTGAAAAAAATTGTTAAACAAATTTTATGTACCCCCTTTAAGGGGCTGTATCTTAACAAGGGATGCTCCAATGAAGTTTCTTTATATGAAAGATCCTATCTTTTTTTCGATGAGGAATCACCCCCTTAAATGTTTTACACTTATTTAGTTACACCCTGTATAAAGAACGGGTTAAAATATAGAGTAATTTTAAGTGAATATAGAGATTTCATTGAGCATGTTTCGATAAAGCTTTGAAATACAAAACTGAAAATGATTATTAAAAATGTAATTAAATGGTTTAATGATAGGCTACTTACAATAAATTAAAAAAAACATAATTTGTGCCTTTTACGTCATATGCATGTAATTTACCGAACTTCGACAACTTTCTCTTAACTTTAAATCAAGAACATATAAAAATAAATCTGCAAATTCCATAAAATATTTAGGAATTCATATTGACTCGCAACTCAATTGGGGCTTGCAAATAAACACCGTAATTAAAAAAATTAGAAGTCTTCTACACAAATTCAAACATTTAACTGAGATACTCACATTATATCAGATGAGGGTACTAGGTATATCATGCTTTAGTAGAATCACATTTAACATATGGAATTATTGCATGGGGAGGTACTACCAACAATTACATAGACAACTTGGAAATAATTCAGAAATGTATGTTAAAAATATATAAAAAGAGTTATACCTACCCTTCTGATCTGCTTTATGAAGAAATAAATTTATTTTTCTTCAAGCGTATAATAATACTTATATTATATAGTGCAACACCTCCTTTAGAAGCAGCCTATTGTTTAACTAGTACAAA
>NW_019423878.1:0-2542 GCF_000390285.2 Anoplophora glabripennis | reverse complement strand
GAAATAAAGATTAGGTTTTATTTTTTGACTTTTCTTAAACAATTCATTTTGACATTATTCGAAAACGTGCAAAGTCACCTTGGTTGTTTGGATATTGTCGTTTCTAAGGTGTTTATAAACAAAGCTACATAAAAGTTGCAATTTTCTGGTTCTGAATTATTATTTCTAAATGAGTGATTTTCAAATAGAAAGTGCAGAAAATGCTGTCTGCGAATTTTTGTTGGCCGAGAAGTCGAAATTGCACTACAAACGAGCATATAAATATTTCAAAAAATAGTGCGAAAACAAAAATACTGGTGTTTCTGAAATGTCACTGCTAGCATATTTCATAGAGAAGTCAAGAACTTTAAAGTCACCGGCGAATTTGTGGAGTGAATGATTAAGTCAACTATTTTCATAGAGGAGATCGTGGATATATCAAAATACCCCAAGCTAAGGGGACCGCCTAGCTGGGTGTCTTGGCCGGCGAATTTGCAATCTGCCGAGGCAAGCATCACGGACGCAGGTTGCAATTTGGATGGGTGACCTAAGGCAGGCTCGGGGACGTGGCTGTGACAGCCTACCAGAGACCTGGGTCGCCCAACATTTGCCGCATGCGTGTGGTCCCCGATAAATGGTAATGAGAACAGAGCAAAGAAAATCTCTGTAACTCAAAACCATGCTATCATACATAAACTGTACGAGACTTTGCCACCAAGCCACCCGTGTAGTAAATAGGATGGAAAGTACTCGAGTAATGAAGGAGGGTGTACAAGGGGCCTAATAAACAAACAATTCGACCACCCTCCGACAGACATACATACATGCATACATACATACCCCAAGCTGAGAGCATTTTTCAATTTCTAGTTCAGGCACCCAATAACAAATATTTGCTGATGAAGGTAGTGACGGTCTTAAGCATTGCAGGAGCATGCCGTTCTGATGAGTTATACAAACTTACTTTGGACGTCAATTTCAAAAATGACATTATTGTAGTTACAATTTCAGATTCTAAAAATGGTATGTCACGTATATTTTCTTTTCGTCTGGGTTCTGTTTCTCACCTAGAAATTCTCAAGAATTATATCAAGATTAGATTGGAAATTAAAACTGAAATTTGACGCTTTTTTATGTGCTATCAAGCAGGGAGATGTTACAACCAATCAGTCGACAAGAATACCCTTTCTATGACTCCTAATAAGATTGCACAGTTTTTGAAACTAGAACATCCTGAAACGTATACAGGCCATTCCGAAGAACATCGGCAACGTTACCGGCAAATACAGGTCTAATGTATTAGCAATCAAGAGACATGGTGGGTGGAAATCAGTCATAATTGCAGAAAGTTATGTTGCTGACAGTTTAAGTAACAAAAATGAAATAACCAACAGGATTCTTTACAATGACACTTGAACTTCAGGTTCTAGTAATACGTCGCATCATGCTGTTTTGTTGGATCAGTCAGATAATATTGAGCCTTCGATGACTGAAATGGAGCGGTCAAACCATTTTGAGAAAAATGTGACAANCATTTTTGTGTTTTTGGCACACCCTGGACAACAAAATTGAAATTCGTCATGACGATTCGTATTTTCTAAACAAGCAAAAGTTTTTATCAAGAATACCTTTTTTTCGTATCTTTCACTTTTTACACGATTTGTCCTCTTGTAAATTCAATCCCCGAACGTACTGTATACAATAATCTACGACGACTATTAGTATTGCATTATTTAAATATTTAATAAGTCTTTCACTCATAATACTCTTTAAAGCTAACTTAATTAACGTCCTAATTTTAGCAGATTTTCCTTCGGAACTCTGGACATGGGAAAATGGGCAGTGTTAGCAGTAGCTGTTTCAACTATACTATTTTATACTGCTTTCGCATATTTTATAGCATCGGTAATAAAGAAATATATTTTTTAATGACTTGCTAACGAAGGAAGTGTACGGTTAATATTAAAATCAGTGTAAAACACCAAAATAAACTGAGGCCTTTTTGAAAATGATGTCCAAATGAGTGGTAACCGCATATTTTCTTAAAAGCTTAGGACAGTATTTAAATTCTATATTTTCTAATTGTTTTTCAGAGCTTAACTGAAGAATTACATATGAAATTATAGAATTAACTACAAAAAATGTATACACAGGGCGTTCGCTGTATAAATGCCATGTCACTAACTGTGATACAATAAATTCTGCACAATGTTTCAATTTCAATAATATTAAAAAATATATTAAAGCTTTACTATTCGATTTGACAACAGCATGTGTATTGTTATTATTTGTAAGACATAAAAAATTATTTCTTGGCTTTGCTCATTGTGTCAAACACATAAATTCATAAGGATTCATATCCAGCGATCCAGCAGGCAACTATTAATAATAATCTCAATCCGATAATCCGGCAGGGCGTTTCACTCAGAGCGAGGAATAACACAACCAGTATCTATATCATTAAGAAGTGTGTGTGTATAATTTAAAACATGCCTTGATATGCACGTTTGGTAAACGCAAAAGAGAGACTCATGGAGGAAGTTCTGTGAGGATATTGATAGTG
>NW_019423877.1:0-2514 GCF_000390285.2 Anoplophora glabripennis | reverse complement strand
TTGACTATTTCTCGGCCCGGGATATGGTCACCTTAAAGGGCATATATAACTTCGCCTTAATTTGAAGTCGCTTAATATCTTTAAAGTAAAAATAATGTTATAAACATAACAAAATCTAATACACAAGTAGCTAAAATGTGAATGCAAATAGCTAATTATTTTGACAATTCGTTTGCTTGGAGAGTCTTTTGTTCGAAAACAATTGCTATATTCTGAATAACCTAGTATTTTATACAAAGCAAGTTTAAGTAAATACACGTTAAACAAAGGCATTGACCTTGATTTTGAGGGATGTGCTACATCAATTTATATCGAATTACAAACCTTTCAAAAAGTATTAGTATCACATTAGACGCTAAACGTTGGAAGTTCTCTTCAACACAAATATCAATTCGAACAACTGTTATTAAGTAACATGTAATTTTTCTGCTCTTTGTTTCATTAATTGATTTAGTTTTAGTTACAAGCTAAACCAATACCTGAATTATTAGAAAATGAGAATATTTTAATATTGCAAATGGAACACTTATTAATGTTAATTATTGTAGTAATTTTGTTATGAAAAACAAAGAGTTCATGGAAGACAAATAGTTTTTTGTACGTGATATTAAATTTTCCTGTCTTTGAAGTACAAAGTACGTATTTATGTAATGATAAATTAAAAGGTGTATGTCAAAAACATGAGCTTTAACAAAAAATTCTGTCCAAAAAAAATGCATTTTCTAACAAATTCTTCTCGGTTCGATCGATACAGGTACGCATTTTTTTATAACAGATTTATCTTTTGTCTCAACATAAAATATCCGTATGAAATTCTGTTGAATACTAAAGGTATCATAAGATGCCTATTTGTGCCTCTTTTATTTTCCTTTTAAACAAGGAACATTTCCAAATAATTCTGTCTTTAGTCGATAATAATAAAATGGTACGTAATCAAATGTAATGTTTCCTTTTAAATACAGGGTGATTCACAACTTAAAAAAAATTGGGAATAGATGCAGCATGAGAAATGGAATCAATATCGTAAAAAAAAATTTGTAAAATCCTTATAGTTTCCGAGAAAAAAATATTGAAGTTATAGTACATTCAACCACTACATAGCTGGACAACTGTAGTCTCTAGCGTCATTCGCCACGTGGCCTCAGCGACTCCGAACACTGAATTCGAATTTTGCAATCGTCGTTGCCTGTTATCTGTGCTGTTTACAATAGGTTTTTAGTAGTTAGAGTCAAAAATGAGTAGTTAGTGTCAAAAATGGTTTGCGTGTACTCGGAGTTGAGTGGATATCATTTTAATTTATGGTGAAGCATTTGTGATATGGTGAAGCAAGACAACATTTGTGTTAGTTCGTAGAATCTGAGTACAACGGACCCAAATGTGTTTACACATTGGTGGATAAAATTTTGAACAATTGTTGTAACATCGGGTAGGTCAAATGATTTTATTATTTAAAATAATTCCTCATCATACACATAATAGAAAATTTTTGTTTGCTGTAGTCTAGGAAATGCTCCCAATCTATAGTTTCCTTGCCAACAGACCTCACTAGTACTACTCCAGCACCTTTTCCGCTGTCTGTTTATTTGTGGAGCCAATCGTACCAAGCACCCATTTACCATTATTACGATTCTTCTCAATGTTCAAATCTTGCATGGCTTAAGGAAGTTGAATTTTGTAAACGGTCTACTAGATCTTATTATACCAATGGACAAAGCAATAATCTAGTGATTATTGCTTTGTAGTCGATAGCAGCAGTGATACTGGTGATACATCAATACAATACATCCAGAAATCCTTTAAAAGGATTCCTAAGGAATTTTGGATATTTAAGTTATATCATTTTAGGAGTAGGAGTAACGTTTTTCACTTGACTTATTGTTCAGTGAAAATACGTTACAATTCTTAGAGGGTAATTCACATGACTTTCTAACCCCCTTGTACTCATTCATATACTTGCTTGGACAGTTTCCACGATATTTTGTTTCATTTATTGACTCTTCAGAATGGATAAAATCAAGATTGTCTTGGAACCAGTGCATATTTAATTTTTTCTGTTATTAAATTTACTAAACAGATCTTTATTAAGAAAAATATGCTATCTTATAGAAAATGTTTTACCACATCGTATTCTAGACGATGGACTTTATTTTAAATAAATTATTCTTATGAATGCACAATTTTGTGAAGTAAAAAAGATAATGTAAATGACCTTGTACATATTAAATATAAAAATAAGTGTTACAAAATATATATTTCAGTATTTGAAAATATTATATTGATTTTTAAAATGTTCATTAATATGTTTTCTTTGATAAAATATTAGTTTTAAATTTTTAAACTTACCTTGGGTAGTGGTTTCAACGGTTTTAAATGGTTTCCACCTCCTACACTAATTGTTGTTGGACCAAGGGCTCTGGGTCCCTTTAGTAGGGGATTAATGTTGACCAACATTAAGTCTATACCACTTATTAACTCCTCTATTCTAGCGTTTGTCAGGTTCCCAAAAAATTTATC
>NW_019423876.1:0-2551 GCF_000390285.2 Anoplophora glabripennis | reverse complement strand
ATCATTTTTGAGTATTTTTGCAGTTTTTAACTTTTTTTCTGGCGCAAACTTATATTTCTGTCGTACACAGGGTGTTTCAGAAAGACCTCCCGTAAATTTAGGAGGTAATAGGACGACCAAAAATGAGCTATCCATCTCCTCTTGTTTTCGAGATACAGAGCGATAAAATAAAATTTTTGAAATACAATTTTTACGAAAATTTCCAAACGGTGCGAAATATTTTTATGAAATTTGGTATTCCGGGGTTTTTAAAGACGCCAAATACGCTGGTCTAATTATTTTTAGGATATTTCATTGAGGGCGCTAGTTACGCTACATTCCTATTACATTTTAGGTTATAATTTTTTTAAGGCTAGGTTTTTTACCATTCGGGCTCCAATTTTTAATGTACAATTTTATTTTCTAAAAATAATGTACTCTTGTTAGAACTTCCTAACGTGGATGGTTTTCAATGAAAAAGGCTTTTAGTTGAACTCTCACAATATTACGGTGAAGAAAATAAGTGACTTTTGTCAAAGTATAGGCTTATGTCAAAACTTATTGATGGATGTCTCATAAACAACGCGTACATTCTCAGTAATATTTTAAACTCTAATTAACTTTATATCGAAATTTTAGTGATTAAAATTTTGATATAAAGTTAATTAGAGTTTAAAAATAACTGAGAATGTATGCGTTGTTTATGAGACATCCATCAATAAGTTTTGAAATAAGCCTACTTTGAGAAAAGCACTTATTTTCTACACCGTAATATTGTAAAAGCTCAATTAAAAGCCTTTTTTATCGAAAACCGTTCACATTAGGAAGTTCTAACAAGAGTACATTAATTTTAGAAAAGAAAATTGTACATTAGAAATTGGAGCCTGAAAAACCTAACCTCAAAAAAATTAGAGATTAAAATGTAATACGAATGTAGCATAACTAGCGCCCTCTATAAAATATACAAAAAATAATTAGACAAGCCTATTTGGCGTCCTTAAAAACCCCGGAATACTAAATTTCATAAAAATATTTCGCACAGTTTAGAAATTTTCGTAAAAATTCTATTTAAAAAGATTTATTTTGTCGCTCTATATCTCGAATACAAGAGGAGATAGACATATAGTTCATAAGACAAAAAATTCTTATTTTTTGTCGTACTATCACCTGAAACACCCTGTATATTATTTTCGACTCATTTTCACTAATATCTAATCTAATCTAATCTAATCTAATCTAATCTAATCTAATCTAATCTAATCTAATCCATGTGTCAAACGTTTTAAATTTAATTCGCTTGGACTATAAAGCATCGAACTGTACAATATAAATGTGGATTCTTAGTTATAATAAAAAAATATCGGAGTAAAGTAAATATTTATAATCCATAGACAAATGTAAGGCAAAACATATAACAAAATCAAAATTAACTTCTTATGAANGTTTTTAACTTTTTTTCTGGCGCAAACTTATATTTCTGTCGTACACAGGGTGTTTCAGAAAGACCTCCCGTAAATGTAGGAGGTGATAGGACGACCAAAAATGAGCTATCCATCTCCTCTTGTTTTCGAGATACAGAGCGATAAAATAAAATTTTTTAAATACAATTTTTACGAAAATTTCCAAACGGTACGAAATATTTTTATGAAATTTGGTATCCCGGGGTTTTTAAAGACGCCAAATACGCTGGTCTAATTATTTTTTGGATATTTCATAGAGGGCGCTAGTTAAGCTACTTACATATTACATTTTAAGTTTTAATTTTTTTAAGGTTAGGTTTTTTACCATTCGGGCTCCAATTTTTAATGTACAATTTTATGTTCTAAAAATAATGTACTCTTGTTAGAACTTCCTAATGTGGACGGTTTTCGTTGAAAAAGGCTTTTAATTGAACTCTTACAATATTACGGTGAAGAAAATAAGTGACTTTTGTCAATGTATAGGCTTATGTCAAAACTTATTGATGGATGTCTCATAAACAACGCGTACATTCTCAGTAATATTTTAAACTCTAATTAACTTTATATTGAAATTTTAGTGATTGTTAGTGACTATAGTTAGTAATGACTAATTACAGTTACTAAAATTTTGATATAAAGTTAATTAGAGTTTAAAAATAACTGAGAATGTATGTGTTGTTTACGAGACATCCATCAATAAGTTTTGACTTCAGCCTGCTTTGAGAAAAGTCACTTATTTTCTACGCCTTAATATTGTAAAAGTTCAATTAAAAGCCTTTTTTCTCGAAAACCGTCCACATTAGGAAGTTCTATCAAGAGTACATTATTTTTAGAAAAGAAAATTGTACATTAGAAATTGGAGCCTGAAAACCTAACCTCAAAAAAATTAAAGATTAAAATGTAATACGAATGTAGCATAACTAGCGCCCTCTATAAAATATACAAAAAATAATTAGACAAACCCATTTGGCGTCCTTAAAAACACCGGAATACCAAATTTCATAAAAATATTTCGCCCCGTTTGGAAATTTTCGTAAAAATTCTATTTAAAAAATTTTATTTTGTCGCTCTGTATCTCGAAAACAAGAGGAGATAGACATATAGTTTATAAG
>NW_019423875.1:0-2519 GCF_000390285.2 Anoplophora glabripennis | reverse complement strand
TCAGCTGTTATGTACTTTCGTTGTTATTCTATTATTACTCTTGAAATAAGACTTCTATTTCTGTTATGTACGTTGTTATAGCAGATGTAATGAATCGTAATTTTTATGTCCCATTTCGTGAAAAGTCTGATAAATCTATAAAAGGTGTTTTATGTATTTCTATTTACAGACATACATCACTTATTATATTCCTTTCTTTGTTTGGCCCAATAAAATGTTATTACCAATCGTAAAAGCTGAAGTTTACCTCACTAGTTCGAATGAAATAACGAAATGGAACAATAATAATTAGATATCATTAATTTTATTATCATATAGTTTTTCTGTCTAGTATAATAGTTTTATGACAAGAAAGGTATTAACAAAAAATTTATGATATAGGTATCAACGATATGAGGCATTTGCCTACTTTTTTATTATTTCGATGAATAACAATCTTAAACTTGAGGAGTATAAATTAAAGTCGAATATTTCTTATTACGACTAATAGTGAAATAAAATTTATAAAAATTTTTGTTAAGGAGCAGCTATTTGTAAATTTCTGAACTTTACTTTCGTTTCTTTGATGACTATTAAAATACTACGAAAATCACTAAAATATTCATGTACATTTTTTGTTCCCTTAATTTTTTCCAGTAGTGTAATTTAATTACCATTTCGTAGCCATTATTATTTTAATTTTTTTAATTAATCAATGTGAGAAACAGTAACAAACGCTTTAGTCGTAGTTTCATAGTTTTCAATGCAAATTTATGTAACATGTGTGTAAAAAATCTGTCATTCTGTACTGTAAAATGTGACACATCTTGTCGGAAGAAATCCGTGTGGTATAGCAGTTCAGAGCAGTTCAACCAAACGAATTCGTAGGTACACTTCACATAGAACTATTTACATTGTCCCCGTTCGCCCGGTAGAAGAAATTACGCTCAGAATGTAGCTTCCCACGAATTATCTCAGAGCGGCAACTTAGCGCAGTTCCTGAATTCTTAGGTCTTTCGTAACGGATACAATTTGGTTACAAAATCCGGAGGGCACATTAAAGTGGTCCCAATTAATTTCGGTCCCCATAAAATCTTAGTGGCATTAATTCTGAAGGGGCTAAGTTTGCAGATTATTTGCCTCTCACAGGGCAAGTTTCGTCAAGTGAAATAATAATAATAATAACTAGAAATATATACGAATTTTCGTATTTGATAATTTGTATTGCAAATAAAGTAAATTCAACATTTACATATATCAAAGTTAAAAATAATTCTACTGATAGAAATATATTTTAGCCGCAAGTAGAAGTTGTGTGACACTAACAAAATATCTGCTTTAAATAGGCTTCAGAAAGGCTACGCCGCTGACATATTTAAAAATATTTTGATATAGGAGCCTAATAATGGTTAAGAGGTTTTTCACTAATTTTGTAAATAATTTATTAATCATTTTTACTCACGGTTGTTAAGTTGTCATCCTAGAATCACAAGTTTTATGACAATACCAGCAAATATCATTTTTATTTGCTTCAAATAAGTGACTGTTTCACTAATAACACAACAAAAGTTCTGTACTAGACATGAGTACACAGGTCGTGCGTACTTTTTGATGCTGAACCCGCAGCCGAAAAACCGATATACCAGGGCATTTTTTAGTAAAAAAGTAAAATCGGAATAGTATTCAAAATTTAAAAGGCTAAAACTTGTTACTCGATGGTTTTCAAGGTCGCCAATCGCGAATATAAGGTTCTCATTCGGAAATTCTTAAATCTTGTACATTTTATATGTAATGTACAGCTTTTCACAAAATAACTATATTTTATAATAAAACAATACAACAATGACCAAATTATCTCAACACAACACCTCGTCAGTCGTCTGTGGTCATTCTGTCTCTCCCGTGTCCCTGCCTTTCAGTCCGAATTTCCGCGCCTTGGCCTTCACTTCTTATCGTTGTTTTATAAACAACGGCCCCAGTTGAAATAATACGCTAACAGTAAATACTTCATTTTATACAGGCTGTCTACTATAAGAGGGCCACTCCTCTGTATTTCGCTTAATACACGATGCACGTTAAAATTCTTTGCATTTTTTGATTCCTTGATGCTTGTAAAAACAAATTTGAGATCCATGGCCAACTTTATGAGTAATCATAAAAAACCGGAAAAATACCAAAAGTTTAGGGCCGTCTAACTTTTTAATTTTAAGAGGTAGAAAAAACGTATTTTAATAAAATTTCATGACGAAATTGATACATTTCACCTAATGTAAACAACTATTTGAAATATCATCGCAGCAGGCTGTGGATATAAAAAAAGGCTTGTTTTTTTTCTTCTTTCTTGCGATGTACTACATGTCGCCTCTATCTTTTATATTTATTACATTTTTTATTTTGTACAATTTTGGTATAAATAATGTAAACATTTTCTTGTTAACGTAAAAATTGTTATAGACACGTCAACTACAAAAAATTTAATAAATTTAATGTACTTCTTTTAAGCAAAATACAGATTTTCTTTTCACATTATTATAATATTG
>NW_019423874.1:0-2554 GCF_000390285.2 Anoplophora glabripennis | reverse complement strand
TGAAAATAGCAAAAATACGTGTTTTTTGCACTTTTAGGTTAGAATATCTCGGAAACCTAGGGTGATGGATCAATTCTGAGGCCAGATTCGGATTCAGCGCGCCAAATGCCTTCGGAAACGTAGTGTCTGATCTCTGGAATTTTTTCCTTGTTGGTCTGTGTAATTGACTAGCAGTTGTACACACTGCGAACCTACAGACCTCGGACATCGGAGATATTGCGCGTCAAATTCGGGTAAAGATGCTTACGCGTTCAAAAATGTATTGTGTATAAACTATGTACAATATAATTATTATAATATAGTAAATATATCGTATTATCCTCGCGAAGATTTGTATCCTTTATTTAAAATCCGTAAATCATGTGAACTGTAAAACAACGAGAATTATGTTACTTTAGTTCTAAAGAAATGAAATGACACTCGCGCCCATCTCTCGTCCAAGTCAAAGAAAATATTGGATGCAATTTTGAAGGTTCTGTGAAAGAAATTGCCTTATTACTCACTGTTCGTGTTTTTAATCTCTATTTTAGTAATGTTACAAAAGTTTTGCAACTATAACTAATTTTTTAGATATAAAGTTTGCTGGAAAATATTTATGTTCCTTTGTTATTCCGTAAATACTTTTATCTCAAGTATTACTAATTATATTAATCAAGTAAAGAAAACTTTATGTAGCCCTAAATATTGCTGGGTAATGATTACGATGTTTTTATAAACCATTTAAATATATTAAAAGGATTTATCAACTGTATTTTTTATTCCAATAAATATATCACAGCTTCCTAGTATTTTTTAAATTAATCTAGTTTTTTAAAAACATTACAAAAAATCATCTGTTGTGGATAATTTTTTGTTAATAACAATGTACATGGGATTTAGGAAAAATGTATATGTTTGAAATTAATTTCGTTTTTATCAAGTCTTTCAAATGTATTCCCTCCTTGCTGTCAGCTGTTTGCGATGTTGCCACATTATTTCTCAAGTCAGACAGAAATGCAATTATTGGTTTCTGTTTCTAATTAATATAGCTGTACTATGTTCAAAACTTACATTGGTATTATATCAAAAATAAGATAATACTGTGTACTAAGTGCGGACAAGTTGTTTCACAATTTCTACATTTTTTTCTCAGTTATGGGCAAAAAAAGAGCCGCGCCGTCCATATTTGCCATATAAACCTATGTTAAAATGAACAAATTTCAACAACAATATCTCAAAATCTAGATTTAAAAAAAATTTCAAAAAAATATGACGCACAGAGGGAGTACTGGGTAATACGCTATATAAATTTCAGGTACATCTGTGCATTTGAGTAAACCCGATGTTTTTAGACAGACAATAACTTTATAAATTTAAAATTTCTCATTTAACAATTTCAGAATACCACATTTAAATGAACATACCATATTAAAAAAGAAAAATAGTCGCACACTTCACAAATAAAATCAATTAGGTACCTATATAAAGTTTTTAAGACCGGTGAACCTTAAATAACAATTTTTTACCGTTCCACACCATTGTAAGATTCGGTATTTTCATAATTTCAGAGACCACACAAAATTGCAACGCTTCAAAAATTTAAAATATGGTTTTTATTATATATTTGAATTTATGGACTAAACATTTTTTTTAATTTAATTAAGAAATTAAAAAAAAAATGTCAAATACTACACACATTTCTAGATATATGGATATAAATTTCTAGATATGGAAAGAATTTTGATCATCTAGCTCAATAACTTTCATAATAATAATAAAATTTTATATTACGAACATTATAACACTTATTTTTTTTGCTATAAACAATTTTGAGGTTGTTGAGGTCGATGAATCCAAATTCGAAAATTAAGATAGCAGATTCAGTATAGGTAGCAGATAAGGTGATTCTGGAACACCATAGCGCTGGAGATCGAATATCCATGCGGAAAAGTTTTCAAATACGGTACACTCATAGGAGACCAAATTTCGAAGCGGAAAGATAGACTCTTTAACCCCATAGTCCTGGGGATCGATTTTTTAAACACAAAAAACTTATAGCAGACTTGTAGATACTGTAGCTTTACAAAGACAATTTCTACAAACGATTTCTGTGGAGACCAAAAGAGATATTCGAACAATGGATTTTGAAGAAGATTAATACTTTTAAATTCCATAACGGGTTGCGTGGAGAAAAATTACTTCACATCTAGCGAAAAATCCTTTTTTTGCACTTTTAAGTTAGGATGATATATGTATCGGTTCTTATGCGAAACACCTTGTATATTGTTGTAATCAGAAAAAAATTTTAAAAAATAAACATACAGGATACCCAAAATGCAATATTCTACTGTTTTTTATACTTACATATTTCTTTCGAACTAGTAAGAAAATTTCCTAAAATTTTGGCCCTTGCAACATTTTACTAGATAGAAAGGCAAAACAGAAAAAATGGAGGGCAAAACATTATGTAATACTCCTGTACAAAGCGGACTATTGACGGCAATATAAAAGAAAATGTTTGTAATATTCTTTGTAAAATAAAAAATATATACATTTTTTTCCACTCGAAATTTAC
>NW_019423873.1:0-2542 GCF_000390285.2 Anoplophora glabripennis | reverse complement strand
TTTAATCAATTCTAAACAAAACAGCTCATTTTCAATTTTTTATAAAATGAATGGTTTTTGGTTAAATTCATTTGGCATGAAACTGTTCCAACGATATTGGTAATACATTTGTAATAAGAAAAATATGATGTACCCTGAAAATCAACAAAAACGATTAAATGTCATAACGTTAACATAAGAACGCAAACACTGTGTAACGTGTGTGTCAATTAGTTCTTTTTTTAAGTTCTGTGTTTTTTTTTTTCATGCCAAATTTCAGTTTAATATCTATTGGTCTTATATCCCTATATCTCACAAACGAAGCGTTTTAAGACCTATGTTTATAGGAACTCTTCTTATTAAAATATGATTCTCTATAAACTGTTATTATTCATTCAATCGTTTTTGTTGATTTTCAGTGCACATCATATTTTTCTTATTAATTCACAAAAGTATTAGGTACCAATATGGTTGGAACAGTTTCATGTCAAATGAATTTAACCAAAAACTGTTCATTTTATAAAAAATGGAAAGAGAGCTATTTTGTTTAGAATTGATTAAAAAATTTAGAAATGATGTTATTTTCCAGAAAAATCCACGGGAGTACGAATTATTTTTTTAAAGGGGGCAGTAACCCACCTCAGGCACGTCACTGGTGTGTGAAATGGATAACAAATATCTTTGTTTTATTCACCATAACTAATGTGTTATTAATACCAAATTTCAGTTCAATATGTGTTGGTATTTTAGAGATATTAAGAAATATTCTTAAAAAAAGTTTGTTTTCAACACCCTATATCTCACAAACGAAGCGTTCTAAGACCTACGTTTATAGGAACTTTTCTTATTAAAAAATCATTGTCTATCAACTGTTAAAATCCTACCACAAAAAACTGACCCACCCTGTAGAGGGTGTCCCGAAATTCATGCAACAAAATTTGGTCACAGATTCTTAAGACAAATTTAAGGGACCGGTATATTTTATTTTTGCAAAGAGGCCCCCTCTTTCGGAGTTACAGCTCCTTGAAGTCCGCCCCTAAGAATAACATTTTCATCACTAAATTTGGTACACAGGAGTTTTATTACATGTGGAATCTGATGGTCCTACATTTTTTGGCGGGGAACCCCCTTAAGACAATTTTGCGTGTGCCCCCTTGTCTTTGGAGCCAAAAAAATTTGGTCGCATATTTAAATTTCTTAAAAATTATCAGTCCACTAGAAAGCCATTAAATTTAGAAACTTTTTGTCGCTTTATACTTTTTTTCGGAAAACGCAATGTTTTCGAGAAAAATGTTAAAATGTGATCGAATGCATATCGTTATTCAACATTTTCCTCAAAAACATTGCATTTTACGAAATAAATATCAAGTGACAAAAAATCTATCTATCTAAATTCAATCGCTTTCTAAATAACTAATAATTTAAAAAAAAATCAAATTTGCGACCAAATTTTTCTGGTTCCAAAGACAAGGGAGCCCATGAAAAAGTGTCTTAAGGGGATTTCTCGCCAAAAACCCCTGTGTACCAAATTTAGTGATTCTCGTACATGGTTTTGAGATATAAAAATGACTTCTTAGGGGCAGATTTCAGGGGGCTGTAACTCCGAAAGAGGGGGTCAGTTGGCAAAAAGAAAAACTACGGGTCCTTTTAATTTGTCTTAAGAATCTATGACCAAATTTTGTTGCATGAATTTCGGGACACCCTGTATATATAAAAATGCAAAGAACAGAAAATTTTACGTTCAAAGATGTATTTGATCCTGGGTTAGATTGATATCTAGAGGCTCTGAAGGTCAAATCAGTTTCCCGATTGAGATGTTTACATTTTATGGCAAAGGTTGATTAATTTTTGTGGAAATTCTTCAATTGGAGGTCATTCTGCAAAGTTATTCATAGTGAATGATTAAAATGGGACGCCATGTATATTAAATGTATTCAAATGTCAGTTTTATGCTTATAATTAAGAAAATTTTTATAATTATGTATGTGTACTACAACTTTAAAAAGAAACTAATCAGTTGTTGATTGACATACAAATCATTGAACAGAACGGTCTATTAACATGACCTTGGATGGACGTTATCTAGCCTAGACCTAGAAATACGTCAATAAATGTCTCGCTTGAAACCAAGAATGCAGCTGTACTAGTCCTTCTATTAAACATCCTTTGTTATTATGTGCATAGTACATTTACGGAATTTCCTTATATTTATAAAAATGGAAATAAGAACAGCACGTATTTATTGGTATACGTTGACGTTCAAGATTTACTGCTTATATGGAGAAATAACACATCATCTACATAAATACTTTGCATCGTTAGTTGTTTTCTTTACCAACCTGAAAAATGGAAACGCATTCATAAAAATCTATTTACGTTTATGTTTCTGGATTTGAAAGCTACTTATTTCTTGATTAGTTGCTAAATGATATAAGTATTTAGAAGATTTGTGGTTTAGAGGTGGCATAATATTGTCTTATAAATCAAATAGCATTCATAATTTCTTTTTTCAACTCAATAGACAAAGGTAAGCATAAAAATACTGGTAAACACTGCTAAATTG
>NW_019423872.1:0-2522 GCF_000390285.2 Anoplophora glabripennis | reverse complement strand
TTAGCCCTTCAGCTTTTTTCCAAGCGCTTACAATTTCGCGCTTGGAAAAGTTAAGCCTACCACACACGGTAGGTGCATCGAAAATGTTTGTTGCACGACTTCAGAAAACCCCACAAGAAAAGTCTAGCGGGTTCAAATCGCACGATCTTGGTTACGTGACGTTATCTCTGCGAGAGAGGATCATACCCTCAAATCGTTCATGCAGAATGTCGATTGTGGCAGTCGCTGTGTGGCACGTTGTGCCGTCCTGTTGGAACCACATATAATCTACGTCCATATAGTTCAATTTGGGCCAAAAGAAAATTGGTGATCATTGATCTGTAGCGCTCGTCGTTGACGGTGATGGCCTCACCAACGTCTATTTCGAAGAAGTACGGACAAATGATGCCACCGGCCCAAAATGCGCACCAGACAGTAACTTTTTGTGGATGCATTGCCACCTGATGAACCTCGTGTGGGTTGGCGTCGTCCCATATTTGGCAATTTTGCTTGTTAACAGCCATTCATCCAAAAATGCGCATCGTCACTAAAGATAATTTTTCGACCAAAATTGGGGTCCTCTTCCAAACGCTCCGAAGCCCAGTCAGCGAACAAACGACGTTGTCTATAGTCATTAACTTGCAACTCCTGGGTCAGTTGGATCTTGCAGGCGCAAGTCCCGACGTAAAATTCGCCAAGTTGAAGTCTGCGAAAGTCCAAGTTCTTGTGCACGGCGAGGAATCGTCAACCCCGAGTCCTACTGCACACTTTAACGGACAGCGGTGATTTTCTCGGCCGATCTGGCGTTCCTTTGACGTACGGGTGTTGGCTGATTGTTTACAGAACCGGTCGTCTCGAATTTGGTCACCAAACGTTGGAGAGTCGACTTTTAAAGGCCACCACGTCTCCCGTAAAGTCACATTACAAGCACTGACAGCATTTTTATTTTCATTTTTTAAATTCTTCAGAATCCTTCTTTAAAGTGGAACATTTGTTTTGAAGTGACGTTTCTGTTGATAGTTGAAACAGGTGACATCACTCAAATCTTTCTTTTCACCATTACTGTTATGATTTTTGGCTGAGCTGCCACCTTTCGATCCTTTTCTGAAGTTAGATTTTCCTGTAAAGGCTCTGCCCTCTGTTGATAAATTGTTCAACTTCGTCTGGCATGTATGGTTATAGCGATCCCGCTGTGTTCGATAGCCATAATCGTCGGAGCAAACTTTTCTGGTAATCCCGCCAAAAGAAGTGAACCCACCTAGTCGTCACTGATCTGGTTTACGTAACTGCATTGTTTCACAATTGTCCAATCTTAACGTCCGCAGAAGACCAATTTTCCTTGTAAAACCTTTTTCTGTACATATAGGAAAGGAATCTATTGATAACACGAACTTGGTTTCGGCTTTGTTTCACTTATGACAGTGTCGCCAACATGTCAGAAAGAAGGATAACATTGATGTCATAGATGATTAGTAGGTGGCGTTTTTGATACAATAATTTCAAAAAAATTGGCGCCGCAAGCACTAAGATCTTTTTCTGGTGGAATATGTTTTTAGTTCTCTAAAATATTCTTCACTACAGGCAGAAGATGTAATTGTAGAATCTCGTACCATAACAGAACACTGTTTGTCATTACTTCCTTCCACAAAGTTTAATATTCGAGTTTCGTTTTCTTTTTTTTTGTACATTCATCTCTGGTGCTTCCCTAGGTTCAGGTGGAACTACAGAAGGTTTGCATTTAATTAGCATGCTTTTGATTTTCCTTGGCAGATTAGTCATTTGGGCTCGTCTCTTCAGTTGGTCATCAAGTAAAGCTAGACCTAACGCTTTTAGAAACTCCTGTCTTGAACATAATTAATTTTTGTTGGCCATATAAATTACTCTGGAATTAATATCTGTCACATTGAGCAAATGATAGAAAATGACCATGGGCCATCTTTTTGTGCATCTGGCAACATTGTATTGAGCACATAATTTATCTACTACACTACTTGGAACGTGCGAAACTAGTGTTTCATTTTTTGGAAAACCCAAAAACTGTCAAATTGGCTCCTTCCTCTAGACAGTACAAAAGCAGGCGGTAGTTCTCTTTTATTCTTACGGATTGTTGCCACATAAGAGAGTTTTTTGTTTTCTAATTGCCGAACCAACTCTAAACTTGGCTCTGCTAATCTTATGACCACATCTTTAGATGAGTTGGTTTAGTGAGTGGTATAAAATAGTTTTGCATCCGTAAGGCAACATATTTTTATGCCGTATTTATTAGGCTTGGATGGGATGTATTGTCGAAAAGCACATCTTCCGAGATAACCAGGCAACATTTAATCTATTTTGACGTTTTATCCAAGATGATAGTGGTTTTTGCAGTTTTCAATAAAACAAGCGAACAGTTCTCTAATTGCTGCTAATTTATCAAAAGCACGTCGTTCTTGTCTTGTTTCTCTTCTCGGTCATCAAATCGTATACATCTTAACAAAAATCTGAACCGTTTCTCTCACATCCTCATCCGAAACACGTCTATTCCTAGACCATCTGTCGCCCAA
>NW_019423871.1:0-2525 GCF_000390285.2 Anoplophora glabripennis | reverse complement strand
GTTCGTGCCGACTAGAAGTATTATTTATGTACGGATATATTATTAGTAGGGTTGTCGATGATTTCTTCTAATACAATGAGTGGTCAAAAGTGGGTTGTGTTTAACTTGGATAATAATAATACTTATATACTTATGAACCCTGATGGCAGTGATAGAGTTCACTTTCAGAAAAGAATTAACGATGTGTCATTTACTATAAGTAATATTTTAGATAATAATCATCGATCGCTTATTTACTATAAAATGTTTTTTAACATATTTCTAACTATAAAATAAAGTTTTACTGCTTCAGACCTGTTTTCTACTGGTTCAGACCTGTTTTTAGCATAAGCTGTAACCTGATATATTATTTCCTTTATATTTGCAGTGTTAGTAAAAATTGCAACTTGACTAGTGTTATTAGCTTATTAGAATGCAGAAAGTTACCAAGGTTATCAAAAATAAAAGACATGTTACTTAATTTTTTTATTTATTACTTATATCAGACAGTACATTAGTTTGATAAAAGTAAATATATTCACGTAGAGCATTATATTATTATATTTAGAGAAATTTTTTTTAGACTTAGAACCATTTACAATATCTAATTCATACATACAAAATTCCAAAGAATCTAGCATAGTTATTCTATGAGAAATCACATTTTTTCTTTTGTTCGCGATCGATGATATGCTTGCCCAGTAGGTAGAAAGCACCCACCATCCTTTCGTTTCCACTCACTTTGAAATTTTTATTAAATTTTTTCTCGTATACTTTGAAATTGTTAATCCGTGAATCACGCCCTATTTTTAAATCAAACACATCTTAATCACGTGACCTCTTTTCAGGCATCACTTACCGACACTAGTTTCCTACGGGGCACTTGACGGCCTTCTAGTCAGTTTTCAATCTTTGAAGTGTTACGACGTGTCTTCTAAAATCGAGATGTCTAAATTCTTCATCATTAGAGATACCGTGAAGAAAGTTCGTCGTTTCAATCTACAAGGGCGAACCTTGGAATTTAAAATAAAAAATCCTCCAACTGGTGCAGAACCTGTAGGATGGATTAAAGAGGCCATCCAGCAGGCCATAGCTAAAGGCGTCGAAGGTCTTAACCCCGAAGATCAGGTGTCTTTCTCGTTTTGCTCCAAGGACTTTGTCAGAGGTGATGGTTGGGTCCGCTTTCGTCCTGTCGGAGAGGTTACATACGACGACGTATGGGGTGTCATCTCCAGCGTCTACCAATCCAATTCTACAGGGTTAAATACCGAGACGTTCTGTCTTGGCGTAACCTCTGTGCGGATGCCTGCAGGGAGAGGACGCGGTGAAAAGTACAATACTTTTGAAGAAGAGTGCGGCATGAGACGTGGTATTGTCACAATAAACAATAAAGACAATTTGTGTTTGCCAAGGGCACTAGTAGTGGCGATCGCTTACGCGAACAAAGACAAGGAGCAAACCAAGGTGCGCCGCGATATTGGGAAGTTGCAGACCCTGCGGGCCCACGAACTATTACAGGCAGCCAATGTTACCATTCCCGAAGAAGGTTGCGGTATCCCTGAACTACAACAGTTTCAACGACATTTAAAAGACTATTGTATCGTCGTGTACCAGCACGGCACCAAAGGGCGTGACGTTGTATTCAAGGGTAGCACAGAGGGTCCCTCGTTAAATTTACTTTATCACGAGGGGCACTATAATGTCATTACTTCGCTGACGGCCGCCTTTTGCTGTGATTATTATTGCGAGAGGTGCAACATACCATATAATACTAAAAACAAACACAGATGTGGTGGTACCTGTCCGGCATGTCAACAGTCGCCCGTATGCCCCGAAGACATCGCTGTCACCTGTTCCGATTGTCAGCGCGGCTTCAGGGGGCAGCAATGCTACGCCAATCATAAGAGCCAGGGATCGTTGGGAAAGAGCTCGGTTTGCGAGCAGATTGGCAGGTGCCCCGATTGTTTCAAGGTTGTAAAAAGGGATAGAACCCATACCTGTGGCGAAATATTTTGCAAGATCTGCAACGTCTACGTCCCCACAGACCACTTGTGTTACATGCAGCCCGATCACGGGAAACCTAAAACTGACGATCTTCTCCTTGTCTTCTACGATCTCGAGACTAGACAAGAGAAGGCGCAAGAAGATGGTTCTCTTCTTCATGAACCCATTCTCTGCGTAGCGGCCAACAGGTGTGACGCGTGCATAGACGAAAAAAACCTATATTTCTGTCGGAAGTGCGGATACAGGCTAGTCGTGTACAAGGAAAACGTTATAAACAATTTTCTAAAATATGTGTTCGCAGCTAGACAGAAATTCAAACAAGTGGTTGTCATAGCACACAACGGGCAGGCCTTCGATCACCAGTTCTGCTTGAATTACATCCTTACCAAAACCGACCTCGCCCCGGAACTCATCATGCGGGGTACCAAAATAATTTCAATGGTGGTGGGAAATATTAAGTTCCTAGACAGCCTAAATTATTTCCCCATGGCTCTGTCCAAGCTGCCCAAAGCTTTCGGCTTGGGCGATAATTTCAAAAAGGG
>NW_019423870.1:0-2523 GCF_000390285.2 Anoplophora glabripennis | reverse complement strand
GATATGTTTCCTTAAGAGGGGATCAAACTTTGAAATTAATAATACAATTTCCAAAAAATTTCCATGATCCACATTGTTATTTAATAAACTATCTGCCGCTTCATTTTGACTGTCGCCCCTATAACTTAAACCTCTTTTTCCAATTAATTTTATTGTCTCTATGACTCTGTTCATTATTTGCCTATTATTTTCAATCCGTGCTCTTCTTTCTGCAGCAGCACTTGAAAACATTAAACTATGCGTGTCCTTCTTTGATTTGTGAAACAGATAAGCCTCAGTACTAATTATATGTTCTTTAGTCGATTCATGTTCTGAAATTCTTGTGTAAATATGCTTCACAATTGTTTTAGTGGTGGCAACAACGCTCGATTCCTCTTTAGAAAATGCCAAACACAACCAACATTGGAAAGTGTCATTTGACTCGTTGAAACTTAACCAAGATCTGTTTGCACCAGATTTTCTCCAATATATTAATTTAATGTTATATTTGTTTTCAAAATTATGAGTTGGTTGGATAGGATGGTTTTTTAAAAATATTTCCAATTCATCAGAATTTGCTGGTTTTGTAAAGTAAAATGATTTAGGACATTCCTTGGCGTCCTCTTGCTTTTGTTCCCTGGTATTCAATTCTGCACTGTATACAGTCGTTGTATTTACAAATAACTCTGCTTCCTTACTTTTATGTTCAACCTCCTCTTCATCACTTCTTTGAGGTTTATTATAACGTATTTCTACATCAACATTACCTATATTTGGATCAGATTCGTATATACCAGTACCAGTACAAGATGATGAATTAGTTTCATTTTCTTTGTTATCTGTAGTACTATTTGGATCATTAATATCAAGCCTACTCTTTTTCTCTTTCGGTCCAAACAATTCTGTTAATTTAAAACATGTCTCTCCGCTTTTCTCGAGAAGCCTTTTTCGTTTCTCCCTTTCTCTTTCCGCTCCTCCTTTCTTCTTCGGTTTTATTTTGTTTCCTTTATTCGAGTCGGAGTCATTGTCATTATTCATATTTATAAAATTCGTGTAACTACAATCTGAGCTACAATCTGGAAAACAGTAAATATGGCCATTATGATACAATTTACCAATTATCGCATATTTAGATGTGCATAAAAGTTGTAAGTTTGGTGAATAGGTAGGTAAGAAGTAAGAAGTAAGAATTAATTTAAACTTTGCTTTATGACGATGCTAAATATTAAGAAACAAAATACGTATTAAAAAAGTATACGCAGTGATGGTTTAAAATTTACGTATTTACATACATTTGACAAACTTAATTATTTACTTTATGAGGTGAAGAAGTTCTAATAAATGCGATATCGCACCAAGTACTTTATTTATTTACTTTTTTTTCTAAATATTATCTACAACACAAATTCAACTTGTAACAATAATCATTTGACAGGCTGTTTTACAATCAGCACTCGGTTCAAATTTATTAGCACACAAGATTTGGTATATAGGGACGTTAAATTTCAGTTTAAAAATCTTTAAAATAAGTTCATACTTGAGTGCACAATTTTAACGCTATTTCTTTCGAATATATGTCCTCATAATATTTGTACTAGTATAAGATAAGACGAAATTGTAGTCCTATCCGTAGCCGTGTCACTGATCTTTATAATGAATCTATTTTACGGCTTTATTAAAAAATGGTTCACATCTACTCGTCTACAAATGTTGAAGGTTTACGACGTTAAAATCGGAAATCATATATGAGCAACGCTCGCTATTTTTTTCGAACTCAAACCCCTTTCTTAAGCATAATCGGAACATCCTGTATAAATAAAATAATTCCCTCGATTTTTATTATTTAAGTGGGGGAGTTTTCAAGAATCAATATATTATTATTTAGATTTCGAACTATTTTATCAAAGAGGAAATAAAATGAAAACTTAATTAAAAATATTGAGACAAATTGGGTATTTAATGTACATTGGAGATATTCAATTGCATTAAAAAGTGTCATTATCATTTACGCATTACTTAAGTTACCTACCTTTTAATCTAGATTCCCTTTTATCTAAACTTAACGAACTACGAAGTATACCCCATCGATAGACAATTAGATACTGAGGTACTGAATGCTGAATGCATTTGTTTTGTCTATTCTCTCTAACAATAACGGTGGAGGGAGGAGACTGTAGATTAAAAAAACGTCCCAGATCGCAGTCAGTGTGACGCAAATCGCACAACCGCAGTAACCGCAGAAATTACGTTCGCATACTACATACGTGACTGCATGTTATATTCGGGCGACGCCGGCGATTCATTTGTACTGTAGTCTGTACTGATAGTTTATTGCGGCGCACCGGCTTGTTGAACAGGCGGCGCCTCGGCTTGTTGAACAAGCGGCGCCTCGGGTGATCGCCCGATCGCCCGACCTGCCAGTCCGGCCCTGATTATGTTATTATATTTTTATTGTATATTATATTGTAGGTATGTTTTATAATATGTATAAGTATTAGTCCAGGCTGTATCGTTGCTCCCGCTAGGAACATGATTCTCATTCGA
>NW_019423869.1:0-2545 GCF_000390285.2 Anoplophora glabripennis | reverse complement strand
CACCATTTGTCAAATTACTAATCGTTACTTTGCAGTACGTCTTGTTTTCAAATCAACGGTAGGTAATTATTGGGAAAGTGCTTAGTTGCATGTTTCTTAAATAATTTTGAAATTATGCATTGAACCTTACATTTATCAATATAGACCAGGCGCGATTTGTTTCAAAACACCTATGTATGGATGTTTTATATAGTATCGCTAATTTTTGCTTTAATGGCTCTAAAATGATATAATAAAACAATTTCACTATGCGCGCGCTTCAAAACGGGTGCTAAACTTATTATTAAACGAATAGTGAAAAAATTGGAAAAATTTTTTTTTCCACTTTTTTTAACACAGTTCAAAAACTATTCATTTTAGAGAAAAATTGAAGAGGAAAAAAAGATTCGTAATTAAATTTTACACGTGATATACCATTTCCATATAAAAAAATACGACTTTAATTATTGTAAATATAGCAAAAACAACAAAAAGAAAAAAATTACAATATTTTTGCGAGTTTTTTTAAAAGTACTTATATTATAGGTAAAATCTTCATACTTGGTCAAAAAATTTTTTTGATATAATAAAACATCACACCAATTTTCGTTAAAGTTGGTCCAATAGTCTTCGAGTCATAATTTTGCAAATCAGAATTTTCAAAAAAAATATTGAAATTTTTGCAACTTTAACTTGACTTCTAGATACCTACTTGAAAATTTTATCACACAAAAAAGGGCACTTAAACTTAAAAATTATTAAATTAATCGAAATATTTTACACACGAATGCTGTATATTTTCTCGCGTTCTTAAAACTTTTTATATTTAAAATAAAATGAAATCATTAACTGATTAAATTATTGTTTAATTTTTAAAAATGTATATAAACACTTAAAATTAATTTATATTCAATAAAAATGTAGNTTTATATATTAACTTTATAAAACTTTTTATATTTAAAATAAAATGAAATCATTAACTGATTAAATTATTGTTTAATTTTTAAAAATGTATATAAACACTTAAAATTAATTTATATTCAATAAAGATATAGTACAATGCTTTTTTTTTCTAAGATAATTTGATTTTAAAAATTTATTTATATTATTATTGTCTGAACAAATTTTGAATGTTTAAACAAATTAAATACAATGTACGGATAAAAACTATATAAATTTGTAGTAACAGTAATTATCAATACGTTAATAGGTCGATAATTAACAATAATTCGCATTTGAAAATACGATATTTGAACTTTTCAGCTCGCGAAACATCGATTTAAAAAAATACATCAAAATCGGACCACTAGAAGCCGAGATAATCAAAATTTTTAAGCTAGCCCCCCCTCTACTACCTCCCATATATTTTTCGTGAATTTCATGCTCGGTCCAATAGTTGTAATCGACATTTTATATGGGTTGCGCAAGGATGCAAGTTTTGCAAATTAACTCCCGGAAAGTACTCGGAATGAAAAAGGAATTTGTTTAAAAAGCAGCCCCCCAGACATCGTAGTTACGCCACAAATACCGGTCAACTTTGATCGACTATAACTCTGGAACCAATTAACGAATCACCAAGTTTTTTTTTAAAAGAAGCGTCTTTTTATATTATTTTTATATTTGTTTATAAGCCCAAAAATTACGCATATCTTTAAACAATTACCACGGCTCTCCTTGACGGATGTCAATTTTTCTGGACGCATTTTAAAGTTTGAGTGCTTTTTTTTATGTGATATAATTTTCAAGTATCTAGAAGTCTTAATTTAGGCTTAGTTAAATTTGCAAAAATTTCAATTTTTTTTCATAAATCTGAATTGCAAAATTATTACTCGAAAACTATCGGACCGATTTTAACGAAAATTGATGTGATGTTTTATTATATCAAAAAGATTTTTTTGACCAAGTATGAAGATCCTACCTATAATATAAGTACTTTTAAAAAAATTGCAAATATTTTTTTCACTTTTCTTTTTTGTTGTTTTTGCTATATTTGCAATAATTATGTTGTATTTTTTTATTTGAAAATAGGTATATCATGTATAAATTTAACTACGAATCTTTTTTTCCTCTTCAATTTTTCTCTAAAATAAATAGTTTTTTAACCGTGTTGAAAAAAAAAGGAAAAAATGGAATTTTTTCCAATTTTTTCACTATTTATTTGTCTAATAGATGAGTAATAATAGTTAACAATAGTTCATAAAATTCTTGAAAATACCGCATCAATGGCGTACAGGGGGTGACCCCCTCTTTTTGAAAATGTTTTTCTCGTCTATAGATCTCTTGAGGTAACGATTGATTATTTGCTAATTCTGAAAAAATGCTTTTATCTTAAAAATGTAAAAGAATTATTGTAAAATTTAACTAAGTCTATTTAATGTGCAGGTAATTGTATTACTAGAAACTAAATAATGTCAAAGGTTAGGTTTTGCATTGGCAACATGATTCGAAATCCTTCAGCAGTAAAAATTGTATATGCAGGTAATTTATGAACAACTTCATACGACCAGCCATAAACCAGTTTTATTACAATTGAAGCTGTGAGGAAAATAATTACAGACGGCTATCA
>NW_019423868.1:0-2554 GCF_000390285.2 Anoplophora glabripennis | reverse complement strand
CAGTATTTTTCTTTCAACCCCCGGACAGGGGTGAAAAAGATAAAATAAAGGGGGATTTTTAAGATAACTCAAAAGGGCTAAGAGCTAGAAAAAAAAGTCATAATAGGTGTAGAGCATAAAATTCTACATAAAATTGGTCTATTGACTTTTTATTGTACTATTAAAATTAATAGAGTTAGAGACGATTTCAGAAATTTAAAAAATTAGAGCAAGCAGAAAAATAAATGAATTATACAATTTTTTTTCAATCTACTCTAAAAAATGTAAGCTGTATTTTCAGAGAAATAGATATATTTTTTAATTTTTAATAAAAAGTTATAACAATTTCACAAAGCGAACGTATTTTTTTTCTTTATCGTAAAACAAAATTTCTAAAGCAACTTTTCATTATTTTAAATAATCAATCTAATGGCATAGAAAAATCAATGTTTTAGTGTTAAATCATAAAAATTAACGACTAAAAAATTGAAATTGTTATAGCTTTCTTATTAAAAATAAAAAAATACATATACCAATTTCTCTGAAAGGAAAGTTTACATTTTTTTGAGTAGATTGAAAAAAATATATAAAATTCAATCATTTTTCTGAAATCATCCCTTAACTTCTAGCCACCTTAACTCTGTTAATTTTAATAGTACAAGAAAAGTCAATAGACCATTTTTATGTAGAATTTTGTGCTCTACAACTTTTATAAGAATTTTTTATTTCTAGCTCCTACCCCTTTTGAGTTATCTTGAAAAACCCCTATATTTTATCTTTTTTTCACCTCCGACCGAGGGTTGAAAAAAANCACCAGATTTGGAACTGAAAGGTACTTTGAGAAGTTCGTCCTTACCCACTTGAAGTTTTCTGGGAACTGACTGCAAACAATCTAAAAAAGGACGTCTATGTATAAGAAGAAATGCTTATCTTAATTAATTTCATTTTCAGAAAAATGGCCAACTTACCTTAACATATTTGTTGCTCGTGTAAGTGACATCGTAAGCATTCCCTGTAGCAAGTGGTGATTGGATACGAACTGATGCAGGAAGCAATTCGTATGGTTTTTTGTACACCTGCCCTACGTAGACATCGCTGTTAACGTCTAATTTTAAACAGTTTTCGGATATAGGACCTCCGCTGTAGTCCAGCCAATAATAGCCTAAGAAAATGCAGTTTTGGTGAAGAAAGATAAATAAGCAGCTCCCTAAATAGTAAATATAAGTATAAATAAATAAATCCGAAAAGTTACGTAAGAAATTATTTGTATAGATGGTGGGGATTTTTTTTATATGAGTACGCATCTGGTTGCCGGCGCCAGTAGTCCGCCGTAGACCCTTCCTGGAACGCTGGTACGCCCGGCAGCGTCCTGCTGGCCCACACTACTATTACAATTTCTGTATGACATCTTTTAGAGTTTGTAAAAAAATCAATAGATTAAAAGGATTTTTTCTTACCAGCTTCAAATTCGGCTCTCACTATTAAACAGATAAAAGAAACCAGCACACATGTTAGTAACATTGTTTTGTAGCGCGCAACAACGACTGAGCGACATAAGGGTCAACAAAAGTTGATAATTCTATATATACACGATGATTATGTTGAAATAAATAAAGGAATAATTCCATAGATTTGAGAAGAGACATCTCTACTCGGCAACGTAGAAATGCTTATCGATTTCTGTGAACAGAACTACTAGATTTTCCTCAGTTTATCTTTTATATACACGCATGTCTGTTTTTATACAGGGTGTTTTTAAATGAAGTAGTAAAAATGGTACCAATGAATGTAGAGTCAAAAATAACAGGATTAAAGTAAAAATACCTTATATGAAAGTTGCACCCCTGAGGCGATAGACCCTATTAATTAAAGCAGGGGATGAAATTCACATTTTAATGAGGAACGCTAGAGACACGAATCTTGGTATGAGCATCCTATTAATAAAGCGAGAACTTTTCAATATTTGTTCAACCATTGGCGTATTTTATAAAGGAGTGAATAAGTCAACTCCACTGCAATATTTTATTAGAAATTTTTTATATGAGGCAAATTATTTATTTAAAAATATTTATTGGGAAGATTGATTTATTGCGCAACTTTTTTACCTCTTGTAATTTTTCGATAAAACCGATAGTTTTCTAGTAAAAAAATTAGATGCGTCATCGTTCACTAAAGGGGTAATTGCGAAAATTTGTGAAAATAAAGTAGGCGGACGTCATAACAAATAAATTGTTATTTATCATGTTAATAAATTGACACTTTCTGTCAACCACTAATTAGTACCAATTGATTAATTTATTATCAGAATAATTATGGCAAATAATATTTATACCCAAGATGAATATCCAAGTGTTTTTCGAATCCAGAAAAAATAGTAACAATGCAGTAAGATTATACCATCATGTACAAGAAATAGGTCTAGAATTTTCTAAAGAATCCAAAAATTGAATAATATACAGGATGTTACATTTAATTTCATCCTTGTTTTTAATAAAACAGCATATAAATGAAGTAGATATCGTTGTAATAATTTTCAGCAAACGGAAATCAAGAAACAAATATTATGAATGAAGTA
>NW_019423867.1:0-2580 GCF_000390285.2 Anoplophora glabripennis | reverse complement strand
CTTCTAATAAAAAATTTAAGGTGTCAAGATCTTAACTATAATGTTTACTTTGAACTCATTCAGCGATATTTTGCAAATACTGTAATTTTCCATATTATTATGTAAGCGCAATTAAGTTCAAAATCTCATTTTGTAATTTTATAGTCTTCGTATTGGATCCGCCATTTTGAATTTAGCCACCCAAAAACCTTTCAGTCCCAAATTTCAGCAAAATCGGAGCATCTTTAGCATTTTTGTCTGCCATAATGGATCCGTCATTTTGAGTTTCTAAATTTTGAGTATGAATTCGAAATCAGCGACCCCAAACACCTTGGAGTACCATATACTTTTAGTATTTTGGCCACTTTTTCAGGTTCCTGGCTGGGTACATGTAACGAAAATTCTTAGCGTCACAAATATTAATGATTCGTTTACAATGAACAATGACAAACTGTTGTGCCTAAAGGAAGTAAAATTACGTTCCAAACAAAATTACTGGTCAAGTAGCTGGCAGTCATTTATGAAGGCTATGTGATACATACAAGGTGATATTTTAACAGTCTTCCAGTACTTGGTTAAAAATTTTAGACATTTCTATCATCCTAATATGAAGTCATCCACATAATAGGTACTAAAATACCAAGAAAATAAAATTAATATGTTTTTAAACTACAGAGAGATCGAGAATGATTGACCGGATTCTGAACGTACCCTGTCTCAATTGCTATCAAAACTGATTTCCGTTTGCTAAAATTACTTTTTTTTCCGTGCAATTTCATGGTGTTCTGTGGCGATTTCACAATTTGACGTTCTGTTCATTGGCGCACGGATTTTTTGGCTTGAATATTATTTTGTAGATTTTGTTGTTACCTGATATATTTTGCGACATTATAAAACAGTATTTTTCAATACTACAGTTAGAGTAGGTGGATATTATACGTGAGTAATTAATTTATTGCGTATNTTATGAATTTCCATTTTGACAGTAACCTAATTTATTTGACGTTTGAACGTAATTATTTGTTTACCATTAAAATCCCTCAACCTGCGCTCATGATTCTAGTATTGGTATCAAAAACGGGTATGCCGCACATCATAAATCAGTATGAGGCGGCACGGTCAATCATTCTCGATCACCCTGTATAATAGAAGAAAGCGGATAATTCTTAAAATTGTTATCTTGTACGTTATAAAAATTTCTTTCGGTTTCTGACGTCGATGATGATTCATGTATATCTCAGACTAGGCGCTAGTGGATGATATATCTGGAAAATATTCACTGCTAAATCATTTATAAGAGATTTAAAGAATAATATCGGGGACATATGGACAGTAATATATCTGAAAACATTACGCTTCACTATTTTGCTGTATAATAATTTATACAAATCGTAAATTGATCTTGTTCCAATAAAATGTAAACAATATAATAGTTTAGAAAAAGTCTTGGAAAATAGTATAAACACTTTTAACAATAAAAAGTTTTTATTGTATTAAAAAGGAATAAACGTCACCTATCACAACTTTAATGAAAATTCATACGACGTTTACCTCTTGATATTGCAGAAATAAGCTTGGCCAAGCGATTTTCTTTTTTCCTCGTAAAAAACTGAAAATACAAGTGACCCCGAACTATAATGTTTTGAAATAAAAATAAAAAATAGATGAATTCATCTAAAAATTATTAAAAAAAAAATCAAATCAAACAGATTATTGATTGATTGATATTTTATTAATTAATAAAAAAAATGCATGATTACAACATCAATCTTTGTTATTCGATGCATTTGTCAGTCTTTAGGATACTAGAAGATATTATTTAGGTCCTAAGCTTTATACTCGTAAATATTCGTGTTTATATATTTTTTTAAAAGTACCTAGGTGCATGAAATAAGACAAGGACGAAACGTTGAACTAAAAATAGAATTCCAAAACTTTTCTTTTCCATAAATTTCCCAAACTGAGGAAAGTATTTCGAAATATCTCCGAAAAATTGATCATTACTCATTAATTTAAGCAATTTTGCCGTATTGGAAACGTCTTAGTATCCCTGATAGTTTCTGAGGCAGCAATGTTATTACATCTAGTACGTAATGACGTATTGTAAAATTTCATTCCACGATTATTTAACCTAAAAAAAATTCTGGTGAAAATGTTGACACTTATTTTGGGACACCCTGTATGTATATGAAAATCCATGTATACTTGACATATGCCTTCTACCTAAACTAAAAGATACAGGTTATTTATTTCGGAACTATGTATACACATCCGACTTGAAATACTGTATGTTCCTAGAGATCGAATAATAATACTTAATAATGCAAATTCAATTTGTACTTATGATATTTGTTGTATTGTACCTTATATAGATAAAGAAAACAATTATAAGGTCGAACAACTTTGCTTAACTTAGGTAGTCAGTCACGTATCTTCCGTAGGAAGATATAAACATACATATTAACGTTTTAATATATGTATTTTTTAAAATGTATTATTTACATAAAAATATTTAAGGAATAAAAAAATAGTCCAGAATAACTATTCGATCAAAATTCGAAATCAAACTGTATGTATCATTTTTAAAGGGTGTTGCTCACA
>NW_019423866.1:0-2561 GCF_000390285.2 Anoplophora glabripennis | reverse complement strand
AATTTCGGTCGGCCATCTTAGATGCGCCATCTTGAATTTTGCAAAATTGACTTCGGATCCGTGATCAGAGATCCCGAAAACCCCCCTATACCAAATTTGGCGCGAATCTATTGATTTTTTGAAAATTCGTAATATCTGACCTTGACTGACCCGTATTTTTCATGTTCGGCGGGGTCTTGACCATATAAATGTACATTTGAATACTTTTTCGTGAATTTTTGCTACTTTCCGGATTCGTGATCAGGAGGCAAAAATACTATGGATAAGATATGTCACATGAGAAGTACAGAAAGCATCTCTAAAATTTACACAGCCACCTTCGTAGTTAAGTACGAATACGAATACGAATACGAAAGTAATAATAATATTAATCTATTTCAGTATCCAAATAACTTCAAATAATATAAAAACTAGAAGAGATAAGTATAGAGAACCATAATATGGATGGAAAGAGAATATAATGGCTTATCCAAATGTTGAAAAATACACGGGATGTTCCATTACAAAAAATCAAGTTTAGATGGTTTCCATTGGACCAAACTCGGTATTGTATTATCATTATAAGATTCGGTAACTCTGAAGATATGGTTATGTAGCTTAGGTATTTAGCTCCAGCTCTTGCAAATATTGTTGCTTTATCTGTCTAACTGTAGAATGTGCACGGTTTTAAAGTAGGTTCTGATTTTTAATTATTTGTCTAAAAGCTAAATATCTCGAAATCGGAAAATTTTAGGAATAGGAAACTTGATGAAAGTCACCTTAATATCTAGCGTAGAATCCAAAAATGTAAAAATACACAAAATGTCCCTTTTAAAAATAACAAAGTTCACGTCAACTTCCAATATAACGGAAGTGTCACAGGAACAAAATTATTAGATTTGAAAAGAGCACACCCAAAAACCTTAGTATGTAAATATTCAAAATTTAATTCGAAGTAGATACTGAAATAATCTAATAGGACACTCACTTTGATCCACCCAGTATTTATATACAATATATTTTTAATTTGAAAACTTTTACGTCCTCTAGTGATCATCTGATTATAACTCCAAAAATGTATGATAGTTCACTGTACACGAAATAATGAAATCCCGTATAATAAAAATAATTTAGACAATGTAACTACATATTTATATAGCAAAAAAATTACAAGAAATATAGCTGCGTCAACATGAATACATTTAAAATATTTTTTTGTGTAAAATACTTTTGATAATCTACAACAAAAGTCGGCGTGACTAGTTTAATTTGATACAACCTAAAGTTAGTGGAAAAAATATTATGTCTCCAATCTTCAAGGATGGAAACACTGAAGTACGAAATAAAATTATTTTTGTTAATTAAGATCACACTCATCATAATTCGTAATATTTTTACCAATCGTTTATGTCCGATGAACAAAAATGTTTTTATTGTAGTAGAAAAAGTCTCCGTCAAATTCGATTGACACCGTTTTTACTTTTTTGCATTGAATTGAAAAAATAAATTATGAAATAAATTAAAACCTGAAGCTACTGTCACAGATTTATTTTTTCCGCAAAATCGTTGAAGTAATACAATGAAAAATTTTACGCTAAGCTGTTAAAATACCATTGCAAATATTTGATGAAGTTATTGGCAGGAAATAACAATCCTAAACCGTTTCAATTTGATTGTTAAATCACTCATACATTAAATATGTAGAGATACATTATTTATAAATTTTCCTCCATGATTTTCGCATAAATACAACTTAATTTACTTGTTAAATTATTTAGTTATATATTTTGAATACTTTTTCAACATATATTTTTAATTACGATGTTAATCTCTGTGACCACAAATCGATACAATGTGTAGGAATGAAGTTTTTGTAATACCAATGAATATTTTGAAAAGCAAGCGTAGCTAATCTTTAAAAATATTGCTGAAATTTTTTTTGGGATATCATAGAAATGAGAGATTTGGAGACATAATAAATTAAATAGTTAACAATTTAAATATATACTACATATTTGATGAGTTGAAAATATATTCGCGTGTATATTATTGCCCTGAAAACCTTCCACGTAACATAATATTAACAAAAAAATTTACCAGAAAATGAAATATACCGAACGCCAGCCAGTACCAAAGCAGATTAAAGGCATTATACTGTTGATGTTAAAAAGAGATATAAGTATGAAGGGAATAAATATAAATATAAGTTCTATTGGTAGATTGTTCCAAAATAAGAGAATATTGTTCGAAGATAAGAGAGATACATACAGGGTGTTAAAAAAAGAGTGTAAAATATTTAAGGAGGTAATAGTATGAACCAAAATAAGCAGAAAAGTCGCAACAAACATGGGTCCGCAAAGTAACGGTTGCGGAGATATGGAATGTTTTATGTTTTTTAGCCCCTTTTTTATTTTGCAAAAATGTTGTGTATTTTCTTACAATAGTTGGTTGATGTTTAAAAACATAAAAACACACCACAGAAATGAGACAACCCCCAAATCTAAAAGCCAAAGGCTTGTGCGGAAGGGGGCTACACTTGAAAAAACGCGGACAAACACCCATTACCCATCGACATTGCCAGT
>NW_019423865.1:0-2552 GCF_000390285.2 Anoplophora glabripennis | reverse complement strand
GTACAATTAATCACAACTAGAATAGGTACCAGAAACCAAAGGACAATACTTAGTACGTCTTCATATATGGAGGAACCGAAACTAAAAGTAACTAGATAGTCCATTGAAAAGATACATTTGGGGTAGAAAAGTCAGAGCACGCAATTTTATTTTTTGGATGTCAAGAGGGGGTTAGTATAAAGTTAAATCCATGTTTGTGGGGTCGCAACCCTTGTGCGTCGTCCGCCATCTTGTAAAAAGGGCTGCGAATGGTTTTTATACTACTACTTACTATATCGGGCAAACTATTCGTCGCACAGAAAATTTGTAAACCCATTTTTTATTGCAAATTAAATTCTCTACAACTTTGGTGCCATAATTTTTAGTCGCAGAACCAAAAATAACAAAGTTATTAACGAAAATAGATAAAAATTTGGGAACAAATTTTCTTTTGGTCGTTATAACTTTTTTCAGTTCATTTTACAAAAAAAAATTACATCAGAGCATTTTGATAGAGGGGTTTTCAAGGAATATTTTCCATTGCAAACATTTTTCAAATTTTATTTATTTATTGGGGTTTTACAGCGATGCGAAACTTACATTATTCTCCAGTACTAGTAAGTATACATTAATACGAATGATTAGGCGGATAATCTGTCGTTTCTACATGCCTTCTCATGATGTGACACGACTTCAGCGGCTTACAACATCGGTAAAATTAAATTTCTCACAACTCTGGAAACACGTCCTGAGTTAGCTAGTGGAACAGCGTTATTCCTCAATGAGAGAGTCGACCCTACTTTGCTCACTGCCGTTGGCGAACGTTTTTTCATCACTTTATATGGTGGCAATAAAGATGATGATTCTCTTGACAGTCTTAGATATAAACGATTCGCCAAGTCAGTGACAAAGAATACATTTAATTTGTCTTCACTTCCTCCAACACAAGACACAGCCCGCTTGTACAGCCTCCGAGTCTATCATCAGGTCCTGTCGTGGCTCGGGATTTACAACAACCAACACTGGGGCTGGAAAAAGCATGGACAAATATTGATGCCTGTTCAAAGTTCAAAACCTCCAGCACCCCCTGAGCTTCTAAAGTTGATATTCTGCCGATGCAAAGGAAACTGTAGAGCAATGTGTGTGTGGATGTCGGAAGGCAGGCCTCAAATGTTCTGCAGTATGCCTGAATTGTTCTGGGGAGACATGCAGCAACATAATGGAGATATCAAAATTGATCGAGGAGAATGATTTTGAAGATGAACTGCCAACAATGACGCCACTTCATTCTCCATCTTTCTTCAATAATTGAATATCGGAAGCTCAACCAGATCCTGAGTCTCAGCCTGGCCCATCAAAGAGACTGAGGACACAGTAGATTGGGAAATATATTTCGATATATTTAATTACACTAATTATTATGTCAGCTAGAAAATGTTCGTGGATTCAGTCTACTAGGGATACGACGTATAAAAAACGTGCTACCAGACTCTACCTTGTAGGGGGTGGAGAAAAGTCAATAACTAATTAACAACATTGCGATGTCAATCATTAAAATGTTTCTTATAAAAATAATGGAAAGATGAGAGAAAACTATGCCTAATCATTCATATTAATGTATACTTACTAGTACTGGAGAATAGCGTAAGTTTCGCATCGCTGTAAAACCTTAATAAATAAATAAAATTTGAAAAAAGTTTGCAATGGAAAATATTCCTTGAAAACCCTTCTATCAAAATGCTCTGATGTAATTTTTTTGTAAAATGACCAGAAAAAAAGTTATAACGACCAAAAGAAAATTTGTTCCCAAATGTTTATCTATTTTCGTTAATAACTTTGTTATTTTTGGTTCTACGGCTAAAAATTACGGAACCAAAGTTGTAGAGAATTTAATTTGCAACAAAAAAATGTATTTACAAATTTTCTGTGCGACGAATAGTTTGCTCGATATAATAAGTAGTAGTAGTAGTTCGGTGGAGCAATTGCCCTGCTTGATTTTAAAAAGTTAGAATTATCCCGCATATAATATCGGTAACACATCTCTGTCTGCTATATCAGGCAGATCATTAATCAAAATAATAAATAATACCGGGCCCAACAAACTGCCCTGTGGTACCCCACAGTTATTCAGTAAAACTTTTGATTGTGTGCCATCACTGAGATGCAATCTATCCTGTAAATATGATTTTAGTCAATTCAAAGCAATGCCAATCTTTTCCAATTTTAAAATAAAATATCATGATCCACCATATGAAATGCAGAACTAAAGTCGAAATAACACACAGTATTATATTTGTTATTTATTATCTAGGCATTCCTGAAGAAATTTTATACTTTGACATAAATCAGACTGTGTACTATTGTTTTTCACAAATCTATGTTGATATGGTGTTACGATATTATTTTTACTCAAAAAATCACAAAGCTGATTATAAAAAACCTTCTCAAATATTTTTGCAAACTGATTTTGTAAAGCAGTCGGTCTATAATTAGTCACTGAAGTCACGTCACCTTTTTTGTAAATAGGTATTCATTTAGATTGTTTTAAAACATTGGGGAAGGTTCCTGTCATC
>NW_019423864.1:0-2621 GCF_000390285.2 Anoplophora glabripennis | reverse complement strand
TAATGGCTGATGGTGTTCACGTTTGTGCATTAAGTGGTATAATATAATACAGGAAACAAATGTATTTTTTAGAAGCAAGTGTTTATGTTTAGAATCACATTTCAATCATTAACATTACATACAGGGTGTCCCGTTCACGTTTCAAAAAAATTTGTGTGCAAGTTCCTCATGGAAAAATAATAGGGGTAGTTTATGTAAAGTTTTTTTCTTAGACGCCCTGTTTTCGAGATACAGTGTGTTGAAGGTGTTACTTTTCCTTAATTACTATCTTTAAATCGGCTAAAGATAAAAATGTTAAAATTTGTATACGAGTAAACATCAACTGTGCGTTAAGAATAATGTGCAAACGATTTCTTTCTGAAAAGCAGTGTTGCCGATACAAGTAATTAGAGGGGTACAATCGAAAAAAGAAATATGTTAAAAGTCAAAATTTATTACATTTCTAAACGGTTCTGTAAACTCTAAAGCATACTACAAAAAAGGTATACTTGTCGAAATTCGGTAGCATGTACCATTTTTGAGAAAAATGAAGTTGCATAGAAGGAAATGGGGGACAATTTCAGTATCTACTGTAGTATTTCGAGTTTGCACATTTATTTAATTGTGCAGCTGTTTTGTTCTGTATGTTTCCTAATATTTGTCTGTTTTTATCACTTTTTTTCAGCATTCATGTTCATCAACAATTCAGTCCATTCAACAATTGTTTATTTTAGTAAAGTTAACAAAATCTAAAATTAGTTAATAATAGATAATTAATTACCATAATCTGTTTATTTTGATTAACTTTTTTAAATGTTAGTTTACGACAAACTAAAACTATAAATTTAAATTTTTTTTAGTTAATAAAATGTTTTACAATGTAACTGTTTCATGTGATATGTAAGAAATTAAAATTATAAATGCAAATACTGTTGGTAGCTAAATGTTTTCAGCTCATTTAATGGTAAGGTCCTATTTCAATTTAATATTTTGTTAATGTACTTGTTGCCGCTTTATGTGAGCAAAAAATATGTAACTTCATTTTTCTCATGAAGAGAATACTTGTAGAAATTCGTTAGCATGTAAGAGTAAGACGATTCTTGAGAGAAAGATTAAATTTATGTGTTCAGCAGGACGGTCATTTATTTGAAAACTTAATTAGATGATCCCTTGGAAGATTTTTTCTAATAATTATTATATTTGTTAGTTTGGTGTAATTGCTTAATATCAAGTACTATACTATTTTATTGTTAATTGTTGTGTATTGTAATAATTATGTTATTTTAATATAACAATTTATGAGTATTTGTTACTTATTTTCATTATTTTATTTAAAGGATGAAATTTTTCTTTTTATAATTAAATTATTAAATAATTTAATGTAAAGATAAATAAAGAAAACAGTATTTATTATATTTGACGTAATATGATTATGATTTATTACTATCTATTTTGCCAGGCCTACGAACCAAATTAGAAAATCACGAAAAATGCTCCACTACACTGTTAAGCGAATATCTCCAGAAGTATTGAGTATAGGTATAGGACATGGTTAACAAAAGTTGTTAGTTTTTAAAAGATCTAAAGGAATATTGAAAAATATACNTTTTGAAGAGTTAATGGTAAGATTTAATGAAAGTGGTAATGTTAATTCTTAAAAATAACGAGGATAGCTACTGTTAAATACAGGTACAAAAATGCAATATTTTTTATTTAGTTCCAATTATTTCAGAAACTATTAAATTTAGATATAGGAAACTTTATATCAAAATGTTTCAAATTAAACGTAGAATCTAAAAATGTTGTAAAATACAGGGTGTTCCATTTAAAAAAATGTAAGTTTGGTCTGTCACAAATTTTTGGAGCACCCTGTATATTTTAAAATATTTTTAAAATGTGCCCTGTTAGCGTACTTATCACCCTGTAGAAATAGTTTTTTGATAAACTTTAGCAATTCGGAATAAATCTACTTTAACCAATCGTTGACTCACCCTGTATACAGGGTGTCTCAGTTTTGATCTATGAGACTTTGGGAGCAGATAGTACAACAAAAAATAATCGTACTTTATCATATAAACTTATTTCGAAATCCCAACCGTTTTCGAGATACAGTGTTGATAATTAAAAAAAATCATTTACTCGAAATATCTTCTGAAATAATTGAGGTATTTGAACTAAATTTAGTGTATGTTATAGTGCATCAAGTTTCCATAAAATTCTGTAATATCAAGACTTTTGCGAAACAAGTTGCGGAGATATGGGGAACTCATTCGACTTTTTTATAAATAAAAATAGTACGGTCCTGTGCAAAACAATAATTGAGAATATTGTATGAAAAAGCGTGTCAATGGGCACAAAAATGCCTCTTACATTTTGTCAATATCTGTCTCTGTTTTACGGCAAATTGAATTTTTAATTTAAATAAAAAATAAAGTACCATTAATAACTTTATATGATAAAGTTCCATTACTATCTGCTCCCGAAGTCTGATAGATTAAAACTGAGACAGCCTGCATAAAATTAAATATTTAGTTTCTTCCAGTAAATATACTCATACAACTGTTGGATAGGTACTAATATAAGAATTTTTTGTACGTAAATAATTGTTATTTAAATATGCAACACGAATATTTTGAAAGTGG
>NW_019423863.1:0-2545 GCF_000390285.2 Anoplophora glabripennis | reverse complement strand
AATATTACAATTCTATATTTATTTATTTGAAAATACACTGTTTTGCAGGTTAACGCCCAATTACAGAACAAGAGAGTGCAGATGGAAAATAATATAACACACTATATTGAAAAAAAAAACGGTAGTGAAACAAAAAAAGTCAATCTAACAGAAAGTAATAAAATTAATATTTAAAATATGATTTAAGAATGTTAAGGATGCAATTAAAATGTTGCTGCGAATTTTCAAGACAATTGTAAATATAAAGAGAAATCTGGGAAAAATATTAATTTCTAACAATAAGTGAACAATTAGAAAATGAGTCAAGAAAACTACACTGAGGAAATCCCAGTGGTGGATAAGCTCTTTGAACATTTTGTAGGATATTTATATGAATGTCCTAAATAGGACATCAAACAAGTGTTACATATTCAAGTAATGGATTTTCAATGTGGTCGTATGTTAATAGTACAAACATGTGGTCCTAATGATTAAATAACTGCTGATTCTAATACCGAATAAAGATAATCCACTTCTTCAAACTCGTTTTCAAATACATATACATATTATCCATTTTTCCACTATATGTACAATAAATCCATAAAAATTGGGGATGAATTACAAATTTAAGGCAGTTATTTTATTTAATAAGGTTTTTAGTCATACGGAAAAGAAGTAAGTAAATTGTTTATAAAATTTTCGTAAAATATTCAGCCCAAGGAGTTACTTATCTAATAACCTCAAATAAGTATACCTAAATTTTTAATTTATATCTCTTTTCATCGTGGCAAAATAACTATTTAAATAGAAAAAAATACTAAAAAAATTAAAAAATATAAGTTAATAATTACGGACAAAAAAATGATGGTTCACGCCGATTTTCAATTTTATAAAGCACTTTCTCAACTAATTTGAATGGTAAGGATGTTTTTATCCTCCAACAACTATAATACAATTTTTCAAATAAATGTATTGAAAGTCAAGATATTTAATAAAAACTATAGTTTTACGGAATGTTATAATTTATTCAAGTCAACAAAATCAACAAATATCAAATTAAAAATTATTTAATTTTTCATCAGCTTCTTGACAAAACATCTAGCGGTTCTCAAATTCATTGAGAATAATATTACGAATAACATTAGACTCTTAATATACCGATTGGAACAATTTTTTACCATAAATAGAGCATAAAAGGTCGTTACAAAATGTTAAAACCAGTATACCTACTGCTACCTAATAGTACCTTTTTTTACTCTGCCTCTGGCTGCGGTGAGTGCGACATATATTGGAAGATTAATTTTTAAAAATAAAAATCGACTTACGTGGGCATTTTTTTCAGAAACGGAATATACAAGTTTAACAATGTTATTCTTTACTTTACACTCGATAGACAGGTGAAAATGATTCATTTAGATAATAAAAGTATAATTTGTTAAAAAATCTTTTATGGAAGTTAACACATACATTTTTCGTATTAGAACAGTCGTCAACTGATACACTGATTTCTTTCTTTTTAATTCGAGATTTAAAAAAGTAGAGTTAAATTATTGTCTCAGAGTATTTTGTTTGCAGCGTTTCTCAGGTAGTTTCATTTTGAGTACTTTCATATACATATTACAAATTTAAAAAAACAGTCCCTGAAGATACTTATGGTATTATTTTACTAACAATTTTTTAATGTTTTGATATCAAGCGTGGAAAAAGTTGTGTTCCTATTGTCTCGGAATTTGACAAATCATTCCACCTTCTCTAATTCATTTTGTTTGACTTAAGAAGTACTTTGGATACTTGCACTTAGTTTTAATAAATAATTTGTATGGTTTAAATGTTTTGTGTAACGGATTTTGAACTGAACCCTTTATATATCACTGGTGAGTCTACTACCCTAGTGTCTGAAAATCACTGCTAAAAGCACTGGAGATTGATCGTGTATGGCCTCTTTAGAGCGCCGGTACAATAAACTTTAAAAGCTTGTTATACATTGTCAGCGTGACGGCTATGTATGAGAACGTAACGCCCGGTTTGGTAATTTTTTTTGGAGAATTATATTTTAACTCAAGATGCAGTTTAAAATTCATAAGCTTTATTGATTATTGATTTAAGTATATCCCAATACAAAGTATGTAATGCGGTGGTAGCTATACAATAATAAAAAATCCTTGAGATTGGGTCACACTCTGGCAAGGCAACTATGCTCTAGTCAATACACTGCGGGAAACCAGGGTTGATGTTCACACACAGGCTGGGTCGATTCCGTTAGGCGGCCTAATGTATGGTCTTGTTTAGTTCCAGTATTTTTCGAAGAAGAAAAACTCCGTCCTCGGCGAATACGGCCGTCTCTGGGGGTTGAAGGTCTGAAACTAATTTGTGTTAATACTGACCCTAATAATTTATCATCAGTGTTTCCTGTACATGTTTTTTTGATGAGTATATAAAAAATCTGGCTAGGAACCAAGTAACCGACTGAATTGCAAAAATTGAAAATTAAAAAAAATAGAATACAAATAGTCTTAATTATATTATAATATAAAAGACTAATTACTCAACAAATGAGATCTAGAGC
>NW_019423862.1:0-2552 GCF_000390285.2 Anoplophora glabripennis | reverse complement strand
TTCTTACTCCAAATCCGGCTTGGCAAACTCATGGTTCTTGGTATAAAAACGTTCCTGTGGGAATAAATTCCATTTCAAAATGGATGAAAGAATCCGCAGAATAAGTAGGTCTAGACACAGTTACTAAAAAAATAACTAACCATTCTGCCAGATCAAGTGCAGTAAGTAACCATTCAAAAGCTGGTGTATGTAGGAGAACAAGAACTAAGGTCACTGGTCATAATTCTGCAAGTTCGATTAAACCATACTTACAATTGAACCAAGAACATCATTCAAATATAATAAATAATATTAGAGAAAATACGCAGGAGGAAACACTTAATATAACAAGCAATTCCAAATCCTCAGTAAATAATGACTCTCGAAATATTTTTAATAATTGCGTTTTTCATTGTACTAATTTAAATTGTTAATTATTTTAATATATTCACAATGTGTCAACGATATTTTCGTATATTGTAATAATTAATTAAATTAAATTTTTCAATAGTTTTATGATTGATCTTTTTTATTGTAAAAATTTGTGAATCAAAAAATAATCTAGTCAAATATAACTCGCGAGTTCCATAAATTTGAAAATTATTTGACAGATTTTGTTCAAACTTGTTGCCATTTGGAAATAGCCACTCGAGCCCTGCGGGCTCTCGTGACTATTGCCTGGCAACAAGTTTTCAAAAAATCTGTCAAATTATTTTCAATTTATTCTCACTCTCTTGTTATATTATTACTGAGAATTGAATTTCTCAGCGAAATGGCTTAATTAAAAAATGGAAAAGGAAAATTTTATGCAAAAAATCGTTAATAAACAATTTTAATGAAAGCAAAAAATAAGATTTGATTTTTTACTTTTTTAATAAAATTATTTGAGAATTAAAGTACAATAAAGTTTATCAATAATATATATACAGTGTGTCCACGGATGGAGTTGATAAGGGGAGAAACTCTTTTATTTTTTATTTTGTCGAAAAATGTCACTCTTTATAAAAAAGTTCTGCCCCCCGAAAAAATGAGACTGTCATACAAACATCTTAGATTAGATATACAGGGTGCTCATAAAAAAACACGAAAATACTCAAGAGAGAAGTACCATTTTCTATTATTTTACACAACATTTTTATAACACAAATCTGTTTATAACCTCAAATAATGTCCTAATACAAATTTTAAAATCAAAATTTCAATTATAACTTTTACTCTATATGTATAGCTACTTCCCACCTCAATAATTGAAATTTTGCTATGCTATATGCTAAAAAATGAATAAATATAAAAATAAGTTTTATACAGACTAACATCATATCTTAATATATAGACTAAATATTGTTGCATATTGTGGGTTATAATTTACGTTATTTTTATAAAGTTTCAACCCTTAAAAACCACCCTTAGTGATAAAAATATAAAATTAATAGTTTTTTTTACCTTAAAATATTTTTATAGCGCATGTATGATACCCTTAAATCCTTAAAAATCTACCCCTATTAACAAAATATTAAAAAAAAGTCCAAAAAGGATAAATTACATTCTGATACTTATTTATAATACAATTTATAATTTATCGCATTATTTTAACCCTTAAAAGCACCTTCAATGACAAAATATAAAAAACATGTTTAAATTATTTAAAATAAATTATAATGCCCTTCTATAGTGTTTATCAGATCACTGGGTTTTTTAGCCAACCAAGATATTGATATGCTCCGAAAATTGAAACGGTAAGGTACCGTTGGTTTTTTAGCGATAACTTCCTTAATTTTAAAGTTATTAAGACGATCCAAAAACGTTTTTACGGAAAATTTTGACAGCTAAAAGTACTGTAAAATTGAATATTTTTAAAGCGTTAATTTTTGAGATTTTTAAGGTTAAAGGATATGAAAAACATGACCTTCGCCCTCGACTGGAAACTTCTAGCAGCGATATCTCTGTTAATTTTTAACCTACTCAAATAAAAAAAACTAAATATTATGTGAAAGAAAATTTTTACTTTTCTAATCTTGAATATTTGTCGTATCTTTTTTATTTTTAAAGTTATTTTCAAAAATATGATATTTTTTTGGTATTTATTTATTTATTTACCATCTGCATCGAAAGAGATAGACATTCTAGAAGCAAGCTTGAAGCCGCACAACCAATGGAACGCCCACTACAGTGAATTGTACAATTTCAGTTCTCAAAAAATCAGATAATTCCCCCTTAACCTTTAGGTTAATTAAACCATATCTTGCGACTTCAAAATTATTACAGAATGGATCTAGAGTTCAATATTTTCTACACTTAATTCTTGGACTACCATTGAGGATAACTCAATGATATTTCGAATTGGCAACCATTGTTTCAAGCTGTCCATGGTTTTTTAGATAACGACTGAACATTGTACTGGTCCTTCATCCAGATTGATCTATACAGGGTGTCCGGAAATACCGTTCGAATAATTCTAGGGGTGATTCTACATGTTAAACTATGAAGTAATGTTCATATGAACATATTTCCGCAAATGCGTCATAAGGTTGCTATGGCGATTCAAAGATTGCACCGGGATATAGGTTTTATTT
>NW_019423861.1:0-2562 GCF_000390285.2 Anoplophora glabripennis | reverse complement strand
CGGATAAACACAATATACAAATGCCAGACAAGTTGAGATGTTCGAAAATGTATAAATGAATTGAAAAGTTACCAAAAAATTAATGAAAACTTGGTCTCTTGGTATTTTTAATTTGAGTTTGTAAATGTATTTTTTATTAAAAACGAATTGTCAGACAAAAAAAGACACTGAAGTTTTCATTAATTTTTTTACAACTATTTAATATAATTTATTTTTTTTTTATTTTCGAACAACCCAACTTGTCTGGCGTTTTAACCTGAAGTATAAATATGTATTTTCAATAGAAATGCAAAACGCCAGACAAAAATAAATCGTTTAAATTAGAAAAAAAAGAAAACCAAGTTTTCGATAATTTTTTTTAACTTTTTAATTCATTTATACATTTTCGAACAGCTCAACTTGTCTGGCATTTGTTATGTTGTGTTTATACGCGCATTTCTAATTGAAATGCAAAATGCCAGACAAAAATAAATTATTGAAATTTTTATATTTATATTATTTATTTATTTATAAATTTTCGAACCGGCCAATTTGTCTGGCATTGAAAAATGAATAACATTTTATAATATCGCAAACACAATGGCCCTCTTTTTTGTATCACTGAAAAATGTTAAAAATTTTCACATAATTTTCCACAAAGATACTCAACTCCGGACATTGGAAACCGTCTGAAAATGTATTTTACCATTTTCATAACAAAAATTTTCATTATTTCGATTGCCAGACAAAAAGTAGACGATGAATTTTTTTTTCTTCTTGCCAGTTCACCCCTATGAACCAAACTTTCGGCTATTTAAAACCGTCTGGCATTTGGAAATTGTTAGGTACTTATTAATGTCTATTTTTGCATCAACTGCTCGACACTTTAAGATGAGTGAAAAACTAATTATTTTATGCAAAATGAAATTAATTTTCCAAATTTTCGAACACGGTTCGGCCCTTAAAACCACCTTTATTTTCATTAACTAACTTACCTTTTTCAGACCTCAAAATGCCAGACATTTTTCGAGGACGCCACACCTATGTGCGCTAGCTCACGGTCTATNTGTTGTGTTTATACACGCATTTCTAATTGAAATGCAAAATGCCAACCAAAAATAAATTATTGAAATTTTTATATTTATATTTTTTATTTATTTATAAATTTTCGAACCGGCCAATTTGTCTGGCGTTGAAAAGTGAATAACATTTTATAATGCCGCAAACACAATGGCCCTCTTTTTTGTATATTAAGATCACTGAAAAATGTTAAAAATTTTCACATAATTTTCCACAAAGATACTCAACTCCGGACATTGGAAACCGTCTGAAAATATATTTTATTATTTTCATAACAAAAATTTTCATTGTTTCGATTACCAGACATAAAGTAAACGATGAACTTTTTTTGCTTCTTGTAAGTTCACCCCTATGAACCACCCTTTCGGCTATTTAAAACCGTCTGGCATTTGAAAATTGTTAGGTACTTATTAATGTCTATTTTTGCATCAACTATCAGACACTTTAAGATGAGTGAAAAATTATTTTATGCAAAAGGAAATTAATTTTTCAAATTTTCGAACACGGTTCGGCCTTTAAAACTACCTTTATTTTCATTAACTAACTTACCTTTTTCAGACCTCAAAATGCCAGACATTTTTCGAGGACGCCACACCTATGTGCGCTAGCTCACGGTCTATTACATTCTTAAGAATATTACGTTAAAATATCATCAAATGTGCCTTGAAAGGCTAATATTTGTAGAATACTGAATGACAGGCAATATTTGCCTTTCAAGACACATTTGATGATATTTTTAACGTAATATTCTTGAGAATGTAAGTAAACCACAAATATCTGAGAAAATTGAAATTGTAACTCCTACAATGCCTATATCGGTAAAAAGAGAACTTGATTTTCTATAATATGATGCAGAAAGATACAGGGTGTTCCATTTGACCTTAAAAAGTTTTGTCGGTTTAAAGTTTAAATAATTTTGATAGTGGAAGATACTGCATCTGTATTCTGAAAAGCAAGTGAAAGCTCCCAGAACGAAGAAAGATATATGGAATTTTCGAAACGCTTGCATCTGTCAAATTTTTTATAAAATGTCGATTATCTCAAAAACGGTTAGATTTAGGTACAGGGAAGTTTTAACATATTTGAGTTATTTTTAATTTATCTTGTCGAAGGTGCAAAATATATAGGGTGTTCTATTTAAAATACCGAAGTTGATAGCTACTTCCGGTATAATTGGAAGTGCTACGTTGATGGCAATATTTTCATTGAATAAAACATATCTGATAACCCCCGTAAACAAAATTTCAGGGTCATTTTGTCTTTACTTCCTCTGAAACGTTTAATAGACCACTTACACATATACACTATTTTATAAGTTTACACCCAATTACAGAACAGGAGGGTGCAGATCGATGATAAGAATATGCTGAAGAACTTTAAAAAACAAACAATAACGACAATGAAACAAAAAAAAAAAGACAATCGAACAGAAACTAGTAAAATTATTGTTTAAAATATGATTTAAGACTAGTAAGGCTGCAATTAAAAATGTTAATGTCGCTT
>NW_019423860.1:0-2572 GCF_000390285.2 Anoplophora glabripennis | reverse complement strand
GTTATATTTTTGGGCATTTTTGGGAGTTACACTGTAAAAAAATCGGTGTGACTGAAAGCAATAAACGTTTGGAGTAAATCCATTGAGTGAAATTATTGAGTACATTTTCACTCAATATTGGGCTTTTTGATCATTTTACACATTTGTAATTAGGTATATTTAAACTAAAACTGAGAACTTTCACTTAAATATAGCTACTCTTAAATAAATTATTCACGTAATCTCGTATTTGGTGCACTTGTACCTAAATCAGAGTAAATATCCTCATTACTGAGTGAGTTTGAATGTATATTAATTTCGAATAATTTGAATGGCGCCGTGAAGATGGCACCACTTAGATATTACTTCTGTAATCTCGACCACAGTTGATAGAGGCCCGTTAGATGCTCCAGAAATGTGTAATCGCCGGGAGAACAGGCCTTAGCGGGCGGCGGCGGGTCTCAGCTGACGCGTCTCAGCCAGGACAGGAGGAGGCCCCGCGAGGTGAATTATTAATTATTTATGAACGATTTATTGTTGCACTCAATATTTAGTTAATTAAAAACCAAGTGTGAGTAAAAAATGACTCAATAATAGTTAAATTTAAATCATATTAGAGAAAAAGTCAACTCTAAATTGGTTTTATATACTCAGAATAGAGTCAAAAATCGCTCAATTGATAGTTAGCAATAATTCGGATTTGAGTAAAAATTCACTCATTTCTGATGTACTCATACTAATAAAGTGAAAATTTCATTAAATCGGATGTGGACAGAAATTGATACATTCTTGAGTGAAATTGAGTGAAATTTTTTTAGAGTGTCTTTTGAAAACTACTGTTATTTATTGTATGGCTACAAACCGGAAAATCCCAGATACATTTTCTGTTATAGGTAGACAGTAGTGAGTACTGTGTAAAAAAATCACTAAAATTCACTCAATTTTACTCAATAATGCATCAATAATGTCTCTACACACCGATTAAGTGAAATTTTCACTCTATTAGTATGAGTACAACCAAAATGTTACGACTAATTATTGCAACAGATGTGAATGAATTTTACTCAAATCCGAGTTTCTGCTAACTATCAAATGAGTCAACTATATACTGTACGTTACAAATACGTAAGTAAGTATAGGTAATAATAATTTAACTATCCGTTTATTTGACCAAATATTAATCGAGACTCAATATATTGTTGTTTTTAATTATTGTAATCAAACCACTGCATTTAAACATAATTTTCAAAAAAATAACCGGATTAACGGATACTTGTCTAGCCAACACCACGCCACGAGATTACCTAATGGGGACGGTGGCAATAGACAAAGACAACGCACGATAATCATAGAATGGGGACATTTACTCGGATTTAGCTACAAGACGAGTTTCTCTGCAGAATTTATTTAACGGGTACTTATATTTGAGTGAAAGTACTCAGTTTTAGTTCGAATATTATCACAAATGAGTAAAATTATGAAAATGCTCAATATTGAGTGAAAATGTAGTCAATAATTTCACTCAATGGATTCACTCCGAATCTTTATCGCTTTGACTCACACCGATTTTCTTACAGTGTAGAGAGAGAAAAAGAAGGAATTTACGAAATAAATGAATAAAGGATAACTAAATACTACAACTAACTAAAGATAATTTAAACAAAGTTACAGAAACATCTATCTAGTGAATATTTTGTTACACAAAAAAATGTTAATGGTGATAGAATAAGAATTATTGTAGGTATTACATTGCATAAACATGTATAGATGTTAATTTAAATAATAGTTGGTATNGACCAAATATTAATCGAGACTCAATATATTGTTGTTTTTAATTATTGTAATCAAACCACTGCATTTAAACATAATTTTCAAAAAAATAACCGGATTAACGGATACTTGTCTAGCCAACACCACGCCACGAGATTACCTAATGGGGACGGTGGCAATAGACAAAGACAACGCACGATAATCATAGAATGGGGACATTTACTCGGATTTAGCTACAAGACGAGTTTCTCTGCAGAATTTATTTAACGGGTACTTATATTTGAGTGAAAGTACTCAGTTTTAGTTCGAATATTATCACAAATGAGTAAAATTATGAAAATGCTCAATATTGAGTGAAAATGTAGTCAATAATTTCACTCAATGGATTCACTCCGAATCTTTATCGCTTTGACTCACACCGATTTTCTTACAGTGTAGAGAGAGAAAAAGAAGGAATTTACGAAATAAATGAATAAAGGATAACTAAATACTACAACTAACTAAAGATAATTTAAACAAAGTTACAGAAACATCTATCTAGTGAATATTTTGTTACACAAAAAAATGTTAATGGTGATAGAATAAGAATTATTGTAGGTATTACATTGCATAAACATGTATAGATGTTAATTTAAATAATAGTTGGTATTCACAAAATAATATATTCTTATTTATTTTCCCAATGCTTATGATGAGACTATAAAGTGTTTTAAGGTAATAATATTCAGTCGAGTCAATTAAATTATTAATTATTATTTTAATATCAGTTACGTTTCCTATCTTCAAGACATAATAAGCTTAATTTATTTTTTATTAGCATTTG
>NW_019423859.1:0-2561 GCF_000390285.2 Anoplophora glabripennis | reverse complement strand
CGGTAAGTTGAATAGTTTACAAGTTATGGCCTTATAAACAAATTAACTAATTATTAGTCTGGACGATCCCGAGGATCTTCCACAAGCGCACTGATTTTTTTCATGATAGATTTCATAAGGATACATTGAAATCTATCATTTTTTGTTTAATATCAAATTTGCAGTCTGGAATTTTTTTTATATTTTAGCCTTAGTTGCAAAATGAAATATACGACGCACGAGTGTGATATAGTTATATATTATTACAAATTCGGTAAGCTTATGAAATGAGCTTTAAGTTAAAAAAAATCGTCAAGATTCGTTGAGAAACAATGGAGTTACAGACTGTCAAATACAGGGTGTTTTACTTTAAATTTGGAAAATGCAGGAATGTATTCCCTATCAAAAATTAAGTATAGTTTGCTCTATAAATTTTTTTTATAAAAGCCTTTGTTTTGGAGATACAGGGCGTTGAAGCTTAAAAAAATAAACACTTTTTGACATATCTCGGCTATCCACGAGTAGATTTGATTTAAACTTGGTACACATTATGCGTATTGGGGGTTCTCATAATTGACAGAATATTTGTCCTATCGCATTAGCCAGTGGCGTGCAAAGGGGGGATGCGTGGCCCCTTTTTTTTTTAAAAAAAGTACGCTATTGAGTTTTTCGAAGAACGTAAAGTAAATTTAAGTACTACCATACAAAAGCAATCTAAAAGGTATCTTGGTATTTTTCGATAATACGCAGCGTTCATGAGATTCTTGGACTATTAAGATTTCAATGCATAACATGGCACGGTAGTCCTAAATGTAAATGTGATAGATGGTTGTGCCTAAATTTGTTCCAAATGTCAAATTCATATTAGTAATTATCAAGTTCTTGTCAACTCATTCCGAATATCTGGAATTAGTATTAATTTGTCTAACACTTTCATAATAAATAAGTGTAATAAGTGTACGTAATAGTTTAATTAAGCGATGTCATAAATGTATCGAAGCTGAGGGACTACATTTTGAGCAGCTCCTGTAAATTCAATAAATAATATAATTGTTTCATTGCATGCAAATTAAATTCGTTAATGTAATATTAAAATTAAAATAATTTATGTTTTTAACTACTAGGTGTTATTGATAGTCTTGACATCATTTTCAAGGTAATGTCGATCCACGGGAAAGTAATGAAAATATTTACAAGTTCTTGGCTTGCTGCGAAACAAAAAAGTTGTTATAAATTTTAATGCAGCATTTGAATTCAAAGAAAAATATATCTTTTTCTCATTCAGCACTACCGTGCCATGTTATCATGCATTGAAATCTTAATAGTCCAATAATTTCATGAACGCTGCGTATTATTGAAAAATACCAAGAGACCTTTTACATTGCTTTTGTATGGTAGTATTTAAATTTACTTTATATTCTTCGAAAAACTCAATGTCGTAATTTTTTTTTTTTTCATGCATTGAAATCTTAATAGTTCAAGAATCTCATGAACGCTGCGTATTATCGAAAAATACCAAGAGACCTTTTAGATTGCTTTTGTATGGTAGTATTTAAATTTACTTTACATTCTTCGAAAAACTCAATGGCGTACTTTTTTTTTGAAAATGGGGCCACGCATCCTCCCTTTGCACGCCACTGCTAATGCGATACGACTAATACTCTGTCAATTATAAGAACCCCCAATACGCATAATGTGTACCAAGTTTAAATCAAATCTACTCGTGGATAGCCGAGATATGTCAAAAAGTGTTTATTTTATTTTAAACTTCAACGCCCTGTATCTCCAAAACAAAGGCTTTCATAAAAAAATTTTATAGAGCAATCTACACTTAATTTTTGATAGGGAATACATTCCTGCATTTTCCAAATTTAAAGTGAAAACACCCTGTATATTATTTTCAAGTGAATTTCCCTTATTTAACGGCAGAACTATGAATATTATCGTCATTTTCTTCGGACTCGCTGTCGTTTGCTTCCCCCACCCTTCCGCCGCGCCAAGGCTCGCCGAACATCAAGCGACCCACTGACTTTTGTCAATATTTCTTATGCACTTAACATACTTCAACAAATAAAATATTTACCTGGAAAAGTACTCGGGTTGCCAGCTATGACAGTATTTTTTTTGCCACTACCAACCTAATTTGTTTAACAATCGGCCGTCAACTATGACAGTCTGTAACTCCATTGTTTTTCAACCAATCTTGACAATTTTTTTTTAACTTAAAGATCTTTTCATAAGCTTTCCGAATATACAATATATAACTATATCACGCTCATGCGACGTATATTTCATTTTGCAACTACGGCTAAAAAATAAAAAAAATCCAGGTTGCAAATTTGAAATTAAAAAAAAAATGATAGATTTCAATTTATTATTATGAAATCTTCCTTGAAAAAAATCAGTGAGATTGTGGAAGATCCTCGGTATCGCCGTATTATTTAATTTGTTTATAAGGCCATAACTTGTAAACTATTCAACTTACCAATTCCAGATTTCGTGTGAGTTATTAGACAGTGATAAGGAATGAGAGGATGCGATGCCAAAACGTTCTGGTAATAATAACGCAGTTTATAAATGTT
>NW_019423858.1:0-2564 GCF_000390285.2 Anoplophora glabripennis | reverse complement strand
TCGATGGAGACAACATAGTAAACTAATTCCCATGTCCACCAAGTGTCTCCGACATATACATTTATTTAAAATAAATCAAAAGGAACAATAATGCGGGGCGTCGAAAAATCACTTTGTTACAATAGCATTTAATAAATAATGTAAAACATATTATTTAAAAAAAACAATACGAGTAGAATGTTCGGCGCCTCATCCACACTGATATCAAAAAAATATGGTGACTTTAAAATGACACGTCTTTAAGCCATACAAAAGCAATTTGTTTTGCTAAATTATTTCCCAGTTGTTTTAAAAAGGTGACAATTGATAATGCATAATAATTAGATCACATAATTAATTACACATAAAACGTTATGAATAAAAAAAAAAACAGAGAAAAAATTTGGAAGCCCTTACGTTTATGACAAAATGAGAATTGAACTTGTAAGGTTATCTGCAATAAAAAGTTATGAATAAATTTGATTACTGGTGTGGGTATTCCTATTTTTATCAATGTAGTTACTTTGATTACTATGTCAAAAAGTGACATCTTTGCACAAGTAAAGCTCTGTTGACTCAGAGACATATAAGCAGAGGCAATAAATTTATCCAAATCCATTCGTTCTCTTTGTGACAGGTAAATTCCTTTAGAATCTCTTAATGTTGACGCCAGTGATTTGTTTTTATTTAGGTTTTGTCCATCTCCAATGGTTCTTGAATAATTCATCAAAAACTGTTTCACATCTAACTTTTAAGAGATCGCTGTTTTAGGAAAAACTAGCGCAAAAACCTTACTTTCAATTTTTTTGGTCATTTTGACGAGAGAAATTAGTCCTGAAAGTTTGTTACAACAACGTATCTGTTATATTCTGTACATACAACGGTATTTCTTATAAAAAAAACAGTGCATTAATTCGGATACCTCATTATAGTTTCATTGATTATTTAAATACCTTGTGAAATTATAATGCCAATTTTGAACTCGTGCGTCAGTCGTATCATTAACACTTTATTTGTCCTGTTTTGCTGCACAAGGTTATTATTTAATGAACGTTTATTCTTCGTTTCGAAGCCAACACTAAATTAATACTTGACCCTGTGGTTCACCAGTTTTACTAGTTACCACAGTTACACCTATCCACAGAGTGTGTGCATATTTGATCACCTCTAGTGTCCGGTCAGTGGTTGAGTCTCGCCTACCAGTAGGTGTTGCATTTAAAGAATAGATTACCTTCGTAATATCTACCTACCTGTAAAACTCTGGTCGGTGATAGTTGTCGTTTTGGTTTGTAAATTAGGTTGTTTGTATTTCGGAGCTCTCGTGGTTGATACGATTCAGTGGAAAGTGAGGCGATAAAAGAAAGTGTTGTTCTTTTTGTAAAATGGGTAATCGACGGTATCAGGTTAGTGGTATTTAATATTAAGTATACCTACTANGCTATGCAACTCAGCGTAGCGTTGTCAATAGGTTTACAATTATCATGAGATTTTAATGTTGTGTAAGTGTTTTTATCTTCGGATATTAATAGGTAATTAATTGAAGGTAGAATAAAAAGTAGATTATTAGAATCTTTGATTATAGGTAGTGGTATTAAATTATACATATGGTAAATATTATTGTTAATTAGTGGATTAGAGATAACGTAAATTATCCTATTATCACTAAAATGGTATTTGATAGAAATGTATTCAGTTAGTTTATAAGCGTTTTCGTCATTCAAGGGTAAAATGTAAGATAAAGAGTTAGGTAAGTAGATTAAAGTCTTACGTAATTCTTCGATTAGTTGAAAGGGTGTCATTATGAAAGGGTGTAAAGTGTTTGATTTGGAAAACATACTAGAGTTGATTATAGTGTTATATTCGTTTTGTAACTCGTTTAATGTTAAGTCTAAGAGAGAAAATTGTTCGTCAATCGTTTGTTTCATTTCTATATTGAAACTTTGTTGCTTAAGTTCATTCATAAATTTGCCTAATTTATTTAAATTATCGTTAAATATTACTTTATTATGGTTAAGGTTTGTTATGGTATTATTAAAATTTGTAAGAGTTGACTTTACTACTTGGACTTGTTGTTTCAATAAATCTAAAAGGTGTTTCTCGTTTGAATTTACCTTGTTTATAGCATTATTATAATATTCTGCATCATTTTCATCGAGCGTCCCAAAAGCTCCTTTAAGAATATTTCCTACTAAATTTATTAATCCTCTTTTTGATCTGCTTTTACTCATGATAGTTTTTAATATTTGTTCATTTTTCATTAAATTTGAAATTAATTGGTCAATAATTTTAATGTGAGTATCGCAAAAGGGGAATTTAGAAATATTTTGATTCATGCATATTTTCTTGGTTTTCAAATACGTATTTTCCAAAAATTGTAGTCGGTCTTCGAAAGGTTTGAGATCTAAGTACGCGACTAGGTTCCAAGAACTTTCGAGTATTTTGACTTGTTGGATTTCTTCATAGAATATTCCGGATGATTTTTGGATTCGTGTGTTTTCATATGGGGGTACGCAAGATAATTCTCGTGTCAGTATCCATACTAGGTACCTGAAACAAATGCCCTTTTTAAACGATTGGCATGTACT
>NW_019423857.1:0-2572 GCF_000390285.2 Anoplophora glabripennis | reverse complement strand
CTAATATTGGAATGGAGCTTGCTTAAAAACCTTATATGAAATTGTTTAAATTCTGCAATTCAGATTAAGTAAATTAAGAGAATATTTTCTTTTTGAAATTGTAATTTTGTACAATAAAAAAGTGTCTAAATGAAAAATGGCATAAGTCTCAGTACTTTTGTTCAAGCAATCTGACCTAATTTTCTGTAACACACGTATACATATATTTTTTTATTTAAATATCAAACTAGAAATTTAGTAAGAGGAGTTCAAAGTATTTTTGAATCGTCTTATTGGATATTACAGTTAAATGAAAACATATTTTAAGTATTTGTATATTTATTCAGTCACTTTTATTAATTTTACATATAAAATAAATATGTACAATTTTAAACAATTTTACTTTGTTTAAACATTCAATATAACTATAATAATGTAAGTATAAATATTAAAACGATTAAATCAACATTATAATAAATACAAAATGTGGCTTTTATTGTTGGTATTTTTCAGATCTTAATGATATTTGATTTGTGTAACATTTCTTCCTTTTCAATNACTGACCAAGTAGTGAGGAGTCTCAGGTCCAACAAACACGAATATCAAGAAACAAACAGTTGGGATGGCGGCCAGTATCAGGTTAAACCATCTAACAGACAAGAATGGACCAATGGCGTAAGGCAAAAAGTTCCCAATCGACGTGAATACGTTGAGGGTTTGCGACATTGCCCCTCTGTTCTTGTCTCTCGACACTTCTGCGATGTACATCGGCACCAGCGTGTATCCGCCACCCATCGCGAGACCTCCCAAAACTCTTCCAAAGTAGAACCAGTATATATTTCTGGCAAAGGCCATAGTCAAGTAGGCTATTGTGTGAGGTAGGGCTATGCACAGAAGGCTTATTTTCCTGCCATATTTCTCGGCAAGGAAGCTAAAGGGAAACGGTCCAACCATCGCACCGATTGTGACGAGGGACCCCAACCAGGCATCTTGCTGTACGGTTATTGGTTGTGATAGAGGATTTATGTTGGTGTCATTCGAGTACAGCTTAGGGTACATGGGAGACGTCCATGAAAGGGTTACATCGCCAGTGGTAGAGAGCAAATCGACTGAAAAAGAAAGAAAACTTAATTCATATTAGAAAGTAAAACAACTAAGCTATGAGTTATATGTAGATACTAATAGTTATTATATTTCAATTGGACGAAGTGTCAACATTTTTTAAGTACGTTTTAAGTCACTTAAATACAGTGATTGTGTGATCCTTAAGTATATTGCGCTGAAAAAGGGAGATCTTAAGCAATAAAGTTTCTAAATGGTTCAATATTCGAGACGTAGGTTGTTGACGATTTTCAAGGATATAATATCCACACAATTATCTCTAAAGCTGTTTGGTATGAATTAACGAAACTTGGGCGACTAATTTATAAGTATAAGTAAAAGGATTTGTAAATGTTGATTATCAACCACTGGTGTAAATATTGGGAGACAATATCAGTAAGAACTATAGCATTTCGACGCTTCTGAATATGTAAGGAATTTGATTATCCATTTGATTTCACACACCTGAAAAGTACAAGATTTAAAAGAGCTTATTTCATATAGGGGATTTTTTTTGTTACAAATACAATTTTAATTAGGTACAATGTATTCATCAAATCAAAGAAAAAAAACTTAGACAGTACGAGATTGCCTACAACGAATTCAAAGAGTCATGTAGTTTGAAGAAAATGTCCGAAGCGGTATTACTGGCAAATTTCGAACATAAAATTAATAAAATTAAACCTTCGACGTTATGGTATATTCCATGTTAAAAGTACACTGAATGTCAAATAAATGTAAATATCAGAAAATTTTCAAATCTAATACCATATTTGAAAAGCAAATCAGTTGGATACTGTCCGAAAAAGTCTAGAGGAAGTTGAGAGATTTTTACAAGAATCACCTGATAATAGGTTTCTGTTAAAAAAGGTAATTCAAATTAATATAAATCGATCGATTTAACTAATTTTGGACAACATTTCAAGTCATTTTAATAATTTGTGTATGTGGAGCTTTGAGAGGAGATTCAATTATTATTATAAAAATTGCCGATTCCAAAACTTATGCTCCGAGATGCTTTGTGATTTCAGGTCCAGCCAAATGAAAGTATACCTATTAGAGGCAATGAAGAACTCAAGCAGTTCCAGTGCACCAGGTGTTCAGGGGGTTGTTTTCGACGTGAATTGGATCAAGCGCCCCAAAAAACGCCCCCACAATGATTTTTTTGGCAATCTTGTCAGGAAAACTCTCGGAGATGACGTCCACGTCCAGGTTCCGGTGCACCAGGTGTTTGCCGATGCCATATTTGAATTCAGCGACCCAAAAACCCCCGGGCGCCGAGTTTCTCTCCTTACCCACGTGAATTTTGGGAGAGTCCCACGGAGATGACGTTCATCGGCGTTCCTGAGCTCCAGGTCGGCTGTGGGTCAATTTGAACATCATAATCGTGATCGGCGACCTCGAAAACCTTCGGGAACCCGATTTGGGCCAGTTCTGACTCTAATTTACAGTTCTTCCAAATCTTCCAAAATCCGTCTCAAAAAATGCATTT
>NW_019423856.1:0-2580 GCF_000390285.2 Anoplophora glabripennis | reverse complement strand
AATTTTTCTCTACATTAATTTGACCCAGAGATATTCGACTAGGAATACAAAAGCATCCTTTTGGCTTTAACCATCGATATCTCAGCAACTAATGATCAGACAGAAAATTGACGGGCAGTTTCGAAATCTCGAATAAATGTCCTACAAGGCTATGTAGCGTTCTTGGAAGAAAAAAAAAATTCTTTCATCCTCGACATTAACTTGAAAAAAGTGAAAAAAGTGACTTTTTGACTTGTTTTGTTAAGTCGGCCGCATCTTTGCTAATATCGATGGAGAGTCTAATGCTTGTACGAATTTTTACACCTCGATGTACCCCCAAAAGCTCCGTAAATGGGCAGATCAATCTATCGAACGGTTTTACCGGACCGCTTAATCAAAATTTCAGAAAAATTTAAAAGAGCAAAATTTACATTTCTGAGCACCTGCAACGTTCGTAAAAATGAAAAATTTGATTTGTTTTCAATTCTTGCACAATTGGACATTTTTTGCTCATTGAATTTGAAAAAAAAAAATGAAAAAAAAACTTAATTTTTGAAAATTTTTTGAAAATTTACTCTTCTTTATTTTTTAACAACTCAAGATAAAAATGTTGAGTCATTTTTGAAGCGATGTACTGTTTCCGTACCGTAATTTCCTTTATTTTGAATTAACGAAATTGATTAAAAGTTGATATATAAAATAAAAATGATAAATGCCGTCTAGGCATGACAAAAATTAAAAAAATTGAAGTCTACAAAAACTTTTGATTAATTTTTTTCACTAGAATTACAAAAAATATTGTTAGTTTTGAGAAAAACTGTTGGTTGGTTCCTTTGAATCAAAGATAGAATTAAAAAAAAAACTGTTTTTTTCACACTTGTTAGCTTCGTAAGAAAGTTTAGGATAATATGCACTATTTTTTCGTAGATCGAGGACTACACCAATCTTGGGGGTATCAACTTTTAATCAATTTCGTTAATTCAAAATAAAGAAAATTACGGCTAAGAAATCTGGAAACTAGACATTCGGCGCTTTAAAATGCTTTTTTTAAAACCTTGATACGATCATTTTTAACTGAGCTTTTTGAAAAATCACTAAAAATTCGAAAAATTTCTTTGCTCCCTTAATTTTTTGCAGAAGTGTATGTATAATATAAAACCTTAATTAAATAATTATATTTACAAGAGACAGTAGGTAAAATTTTTGCACAGAAAATACCTGCTTTAATATTAAGATCTCCTGTCTTTGTCACCCCTACTGCAGACTCTCTTCTTGATCTGCGCATCTCGCGGAAGCGATGAGTTCGGCCAAGCTGTACAATGATTATTTTTCTTTCTATCAGAAACTGCTATTTAAATCGCATCGCCCTGCATTACCATAGATAAAACGACACAAGATTAAAAACGCAATTATGTATCTAGTAAACAAGCCGTGCGGTGGGGTTCACCTCGGGCCACAAACTTCATTATCTCTATGGCAACTATGAGCGATTTAAATCGGGNATGATCAAAATTAGATTAATTATCCTTCCCCACCTACAAGGTTGGGGGAATAGGGACTAATTTTACGACCAAGTTCTTTCGCGAAATGATTAAATTTTGATCGTGGTCATTTCTTTCGTAGAGTGCTCAATTTTCGACATATTTGAAAAAAAAAATTCTATAAGTGGGCCAATATACAGGGTGATTCAGAACTTAACCAAAAAAAATTCTGGATGTACAGGGGACTCTTACAAATACAATTTTGTAAAGACAAAATCAAAAAGGGCAGTTCTAAAATCACTTAAAAATACACTTCTGCACAGTACTGGAAACTGGTCCACTGTAAAACCTGACCTGGCACAATGCGACCGTCACGGCGGCAGTGATAAAAACAGACAAAAACTTGAAAGAATTTGGCAGGGAAAGGAATAAATAGAATTTTATAGCACCTATATTATATCAGTAAATTCAACTGATTTTGCCGCTATTGTTATTATTAATTAATAAAATTAATTTGAGGTTTTAAATAATAAAATAATTCAACATACCTGATATAACAACTGCTCAAAATTCTGTCCACCGACGTGTAAACACGTTTGGGTCCGTCTTACTCAGTTTCTACAAACTAGCACAAAATAAATGCTGTCTTGTTTCACCATAACACAAATGCTTCACCATAATACAAATGTTTTCTTGCCTCACCATAAATTAAAATGATATCCATCAACATTGAGTTGCTATACACGCAAGCCATTTTTGACACTAACTACTAAAAATCTATTGAAAACACGATGGCAACGACGACTGTAAAATCAGATTTCAGTATTCGTAGTCGCTGAGGCCACGTGGCTCTCCACGCGTATTACGAATGACGCTAGAGACTACAGTTGTCCAGCTATGTAATGGGTGAAAGTACTACAACTTCAATAATTTTTTTCTCGGAAACTATAAGGAATTTACAAAAAAATGTTTACGATATTGATTGACTCTATTTCCCATGCCGCATCTAATCCCAATTTTTTTTGAATAAGTTGTGAATCACCCTGTATACAGGGTGTATATACACAACATCTACAGTATCCTAAATGATTCTCGAAAATCGTATGAAGCTTGTATTAAT
>NW_019423855.1:0-2586 GCF_000390285.2 Anoplophora glabripennis | reverse complement strand
CAGCTTAAATTTATTTGTTTTTACCTATTTCCATAGTTAGAGATATCATATGATGTTTATTTTATTATCACTTAATAACGATCCAAGTTCAAAGAGTAACACCTCCTACAGCTTCCAACAAATTTTTCCTTTTTCAAAATTTTGACTTAACCCCATTCACATGACCGTAATCCAAAGCAAAATTTCCAATTAATAAGAAGAAAAAAGGTGAGTGTAAATTTGTAAGGATAAAATAGTTTTTATACTTAATAACCACAGTTCCATAAAAAGAAGAAAAGTAGTCTGTTCCAAAGATTAGACCCATGTATGTATTTTGTGGCGCTGATCCAGAATTCCTCCATCACTCTCTATTTTTCTTTAAATCGCTAAAAACTGCCCTTAAATATAGAAAATATGGAAAATTATTTTTTCCAAAACAAGAGGAAGGCCAACTTCATCTTTTATCCCTCTTTCTTATATCTACGGAATATTAGAGACAGAAAGAATCACTATGAACAGAAAATATGGCCAAAAGAAACAGATTTCCATCTAGGGTTGAAAAACATCATCCGCTAACCCTTAGTTAATCCTTCGAATATTCTGCTTCCACCTCCCCACATTAAACTCGGTCTAATGAACTAGTTTCCTAAAGCTTTGGACGAAAGATGGCGACTGTTTTAGACATTTAGGAGAGAAGTTTCCGAAGTTAAACTGAAGGAAGGTATTTTCGATGGTCCTCAAATCCGTACCGTGTTCAGAGACGAACAATTTCTCACAAAAATGAATGATACTGAAATAGTAACATGGCTAAGTTCCAAGAATGTGATTCGGAATTTCTTGGGGAATCAGAAGAGTGAGGATTACCAAAATTTAGTTGAGGAATTGTTACAAAACTTCAAATAATTGCTTGATGAACTTGAAATCGCATTTACTAGACACTCGTCTCGACTACTTTCCGGAGAACCTCGAAGACTACAGCGAAGAACAGAGTGAACGATTTCACCAAGGTATCAAGGAAATGGAACGTCGGGACCAAGAAAGGCGAGATATTAATATGATAGCAGATTTCTGTTGAATGCTTAAAAGGAAAAACGAGCCAAAAACTGTGTGAAGATAAAAGAGTTTGTTACAAAAGGAAGAAGGAGTAAGAGATCATCATTTTTTATCTGGAAACGATGTTTACATCTTCGAATATCCTCATTTATCTTCATCATCATCAAATGGCTGATGTTCTAGTTATCTCTGAGAAGGAACTTCCCAGATTTTAGTGTTATTTTGCACGGTATAAAATACTGGAGGGTCAAAATGCATATAGATATGGCCTGCAGTAACTTCCATCCTCTTTTTACAATTGCTCCAAAGGAACTAGAGTGGGATATTTAAAGGTGGTTTTTCAGCGATTTAAAAATCTGGGGGGAGGGTGTTGAGGCAAATTTTGAATTCGGATTCAGCGTATCAAAATACATATAAACATGATCCTGCAGTCATTTTTAGCCGGTTTCTACAATTATGCCTAATGCTGATTCCTCCAAAGTGAGATTTTCCGTATTTTCTGTATTAAAGGGCGATTTAAAAAAGATGGAGGNTAAATTTTATTGCTACCCATTTTTATACATGTTTAACTGACATCGAAAAGACACACTTATTTGTGGCTAGTTTTTTATGAAAATAGTTTTACGGAGCAAAAAATCACACTTCAAAAAGTTGACGTTTCGAAAATTAATCTGTTTTCGTCTTCAGAACTGATAACGACTTTTTGTTTTTAATTATTTTTGACAGCTTAAATTTATTTGTTTTTACCTATTTCCATAGTTAGAGATATCATATGATGTTTATTTTATTATCACTTAATAACGATCCAANGCAGATTTCTGTTGAATGCTTAAAAGGAAAAACGAGCCAAAAACTGTGTGAAGATAAAAGAGTTTGTTACAAAAGGAAGAAGGAGTAAGAGATCATCATTTTTTATCTGGAAACGATGTTTACATCTTCGAATATCCTCATTTATCTTCATCATCATCAAATGGCTGATGTTCTAGTTATCTCTGAGAAGGAACTTCCCAGATTTTAGTGTTATTTTGCACGGTATAAAATACTGGAGGGTCAAAATGCATATAGATATGGCCTGCAGTAACTTCCATCCTCTTTTTACAATTGCTCCAAAGGAACTAGAGTGGGATATTTAAAGGTGGTTTTTCAGCTATTTAAAAATCTGGGGGGAGGGTGTTGAGGCAATTCTGAATTCGGATTCAGCGTATCAAAATACATATAAACATGATCCTGCAGTCATTTTTAGCCGGTTTCTACAATTATGCCTAATGCTGATTCCTCCAAAGTGACATTTTCCGTATTTTCTGTATTAAAGGGCGATTTAAAAAAGATGGAGGGTGAGCGTGCCAAAATACATAAGGATACATAGGCCTAATCTTTGGAACAGATAACTTTTCTTTTCTTTTGGCAGTGTGTAATTTTTGGAAACCTTTAAAATGATACGCCCATGGATACTATTTTGAATCTGGAGTATAAGTGGTGGATGTTACTCTAATTTCCATTAAGCAAAATATTTACAAAAAAAATACGATATCGAATATTCAGTGTTAGAAAGGC